>NW_008336901.1:1147579-1209846 GCF_000622305.1 Nannospalax galili
GTCAACACTTGGAAAAATGAATAATTTGTGTTTATATATCATTTTGACTTTTATTTAAAGTACTTCAAAAATTCTTTGCTTAACTTTTGACAGAAAAATATAATGTCTTAGTCTAGAGTTTGAATTTCTGACACATATTAAAATTTTGTAATGAGATTGACTATACATTATAGAACATTATTGAAACATTGTTACTTTTCTATATGAATGGAAAAGGAGACATTATAATAGCTGTCAATGAAATTAAAATATCATAAGGAGCCAGGAATGGTGTTGCATACCATTAATCCCATCACACGGAGGCAGGCATAGGCTGGCAGATCTAGTAGTGAGTTTCTGGCTGGTTGAGAACACCTTGTCTCACAAACAAACAAACAAACAAACCAAAACAAAACAAACCATAAGGACATTAAGAACACTACATTAAAATTTAAAAACTAAAGGAAACAGATGGCTTTATAGCTGCATATGACCTATCAAAATGAAAAGATGAAATAATTTAAATAGATCTGTAACTAGAAACAAAGTTGAAATAGTAATAATAAAAGTCCCAACTCAGAAAAGCCCAGGACCAGACTGAATAAGTACATAATTCTGCTGGACCTTCAAAGAAGAACTACATCAATACTTCTCAAATAATCATGTAAAATGGAAAACAAAAGAATTATTCCACATTCTTTTTACAAATTTAGTGTGGTGGTTTGAATGAGAATGCCCCCCATAGGCTCCAAGTATTTGAACATTTTTCCCTGTTGGTGATGCTGTTTTGGGAGGTCTTTAGGAGGTGTGGCTATCCTGGAGGAAACACGTCACTGGGTTCAGGCTTAAAGAGTTCTTAAGCATTGCCAGACCTCAAATTGTTCTCTTGTTTCCTGTGCCTGTTTGAAGATGTGAGTGCTTAGCTTCTGCTTTTCCTCCAGCCACCTCTGCCACCATACCTCCCCTCCAAGATGGACCATAATTCCCTTGGAACCATAAGCTCAAATAAATTCTTTCTTCTATAAGTTGCTTTGGTCAGTGTTTCTATCACAGCAATAGAAAAGTAACTAATACAATCAGTAATAGGCTGATACCCAAACCAAATAAAGACACATCTATAATAGAAAGTTATAGACCAAAAAAATAAATAATTTGCCATGATCAAGTTTTCTTCAGTCAAGAGATGAAGGAGTGGTTTAAGATGTACAAATCAATAAATGTGATTCATCACATAAATATTCTCGAAGACAAAAATCATGTGATCATCTCAATAGATGTAGAAAAGGGCCAATTGAAGAGCTCAAAGTACTGATGTTGTATGAATTGATTCAATTTCCTATCCCTTTATTTGGGGATAGTTTTTAATTCCTGAAAAGTTGCAGAGGTAGTAGAATCCCTATCCAGTATTCTTCCATGATTCATGAAGCGTACACTCCAAGATCCCAGGGAATGCTAAATCTGCTTACTGAATACAAAATACACTGTGTGTGCTTCCTATTTGCACTGCAATATTGCCACGTAGAACTAGAGTTCACCTGTCATCTCATGCTCTTTTTACATCATTTGCATTGCTATTCTTGTGCTTTTGATTCATGGCTAAATAAAGTAAGAGTTACACAGAAAGAAGAAGTTTAATAGCAAAACAGCTGATCTAAAAAACTAAAATAGCCAGTGAATGAATAAAGGTAGTATATACTGTGTACACGCACTGAACAAGTTTTTGAGTTACATTGTAGGAGGGATGGTACCAGATTTTATTATGCAACACAAAACCACAATTTAAAATCCATTAATTTTTTATTTTTGGAATTTTCCATAGAATATTTTTAGATCAGGTTGGTTATGGATAACTAACATCGCAGAAAGTGAAATTTTGGAGAGGTAACTACTGTATCAATAATGGAGGGAAGTGGATGAAATATGTATACGGTCCCTTCATTATTAATATAGTAGGCTCTTGTGGTGTTTTATCAACACTAAGAAACTACCATTGGTATATTACTATCCACTAAACTCCAAAATTTATTTGAACTTCCACACATTTTCACAGATATTTATTTGCTTGTCATACTCTTCAGTCTTCCCTGATCTTCTTGCCTAACAGTCTTAGTGCATTCTGGTCTGTAACTTTCTCCGAGGGTCATTGCTTTTATTGACCTCAAGAAATTTCAGGACTGACTTCTTGTCTTCAAGATAGCATCTATGTGGGCAATAGGCTATAGGAATATGAGCATGAAATTAGAGAAAACAGAATAGTGCAGTTGGTGGAATAGATGGTCTCCTCTTGTCCTAAGTCTTTGAAATACACTGCCTAGCTTTCACTTTCAGCACCTTAGTTTTAGGACTCAATAGCATATTGTACACAACAGGTCTTGAGTTTGAGAATTAACTAGTCCTGAAAGAACCACCTCCTTTCAAACATCCAAATGCACAATAACAAATCCCCCTGTAAAGTATGGAAATCTGAAAATTTGGGTCATTTATAGCTTAGATGGGGTAGGATTGAAGTGACTTTTAAAATCAATGTCCTTTTAAAGACTGAGCTCATAGGCCAGAAATATTAAAATTTTCCCTGGGGGTAAGTTAATTGGATGAAAAGATTCAATATTATAGAGCAAGGTACTAAATTCAGAGACACAGTTAAAAATGTAATATGAAAATATTGGATTGTTTTGCAAACTTAGAAATCTCTTGAAAACTTTAACAGAAGATAGAGTAATACATTTGTGTCTCTTTTACTCCATTGCAATACAGTCATCTTATAGATTCTAGAAAATCTACAGACCACTTCTGAAGAATGAGAGTGAAGTGGGCAGACTACCTTAATCACTTTAGCATCATGGAACCTCTAAGAACGATCTCCACAAATTCCTAAATCAGATTATGAGAACTATCAGGAAATGGAATAAATCCTTTGGGATTGCTGTTCATATCAGCTATATAGGGCATTGTCAGAAGTAAATATGATGTTCCCAGATATTTGTGAGGTTTTCTTACCAATGTGTCATCTGTGGCATTTTATCTTATGCCCTGAGTTTCTATTTCCCTTGATAGAACTACTAACACCCATTTTATATGGGGGATAGAGAATTTGAAGGGGAAAGTGACTTTAATTTCCATGTTTGATTAAGTAATGTCAAATATTGTTGTCCCAGACTATGCTTTTTCTAGAATATTCATGCCCTCCCTTTATGCAATTCTTATTCAACCAAGCAATGATTATGAATATGGAAAAATGAAGACCAATTATGATAATCCTAAAAGTGTTGAAAATGAAAGAGCTCAAAAAGCTTTATGGGGAACTTAAAAAGGAGAAAAAGTTATAGGTATAATGTAAGGGAGGCATTTTTGCTAACATAATAATTATAGCAAAACCATGGCATGCACTGAAGAAAATGGAAGCTTACAAGGAATTAGCTCTGTAATGGGTGATTTGGGGAAGCAGCAAAGGGTGCCAGAGTCAAGATATATTCTACAGAATCAAACAGTTCTGTTCATAGTAACTGATCAGCCTGAGGCAGGAGCGTTAGAAGATTTGAGAGCACAGCAACATTTTGGGGAGCTATGACTGGAGTCATAGGAAGGACTTTTTGAGGCAGGTTTTTGGCTGATCATCTACTCAATTTACGAGGATTCTATTTCAGTCATTCTGTAGATGCACAGAAATGGTATGAGAGGATTCTTTTTACATGGAACATAAGAATTCAAGTATGTGGCTTATATCATTTCATTATTCTTGCTGCCAGATGCACTTTATTTCTGCATAAAATGGTGACTCCTTGGGTTATTGGGTTAGTTTTTCCTTTGTAAATAGCTCCAGAATTTTCCTCTGATAGGCAATTCATATTATTACTTATGAGGGCCATCAAACTGCGGATACATTTAGCTGCATCAAAAATAAAATGCTCATTGCCTTATAATTCATGATATGTCCAGAAAGTTTAGATATCTCAGTGTATATAGTGTATTTTGTCACTGTAAGTCACTTTCACAACTGACTGTCCAAAAAGTTATTAGATGCTTACCAATACTCTATAAATTTGAATCTTCCTGCATGCCATTTGCCAAACAGTTTCTGAGACTAAATCACATAAAGTATTTCCAAAATGTGCAAAAGAATGGAAGCACATCTAATGATATCTGCAACTGCAGGGAAAAGTGTTCATGATGCTGGGGCTTTTTTTTATCATTTTATAATCAGCATGATACAAAGATGCGACTATGTCATACTAATCTACCATAGAGGGGAACTCATTTAATTCTGTCTTGAAGACCAGTGGTAGGTAATAAAATGCAGAGGAAAGTTATCTAAGTGCTTATGTGAGAATGAAACAGGAATTCTACCCTAGGTCAGCAATATCTACTAGGGAAATTTTCAGCTCTCACTCAGAGGTAGAGTGAATTTTTGTTGGAGGGGGTGGGTCTTTTTGAGCCAGGATCTCCTTGTAGCCCCAGCTGCCCCAGCACTCAATATGTAGACCAGCCTTTGCCTTCCAACTGCTGAGATTAAAAGCACATCACCATTTACGGCTAAAAGTGCCTGCTTACAGTTCAAGGGAATAATCAGTAGTAGGTACTGATTTCTTATTGGTGCTATTCCAAATTACCAGAAGTTGATTTTTTTTCTTTTTAATTGTTTATTTTAAAATATTTATTAGCATTGTTATCTCTAAAAAGTGTTTTGTTCATTACTTTTATTTTATGTGGATAAGTACACCCATGTTATGCAATGCCCGTGGAGGTCAGAAGAGGGATCAGATACTCTGGAACTGGAGCCAGAGACAGTTGCTACCCACCATGTAGGTGCTGGGAACTGAACCTGGGTCCTCTGCAAGAGCAGACAGTGCTCTTAACTGCTGAGCCATCTCTCCAGCTCCAAACACTGTTATCTTTAAGAAGTAACATGATTATATTGAAAGACTTTTTATAGATGGAGAAATTTGAAAGGAAGTAAGTGCTAAACTCACCTTATATGAACAGTGACAAAATTTCACATTATTGTTGAAGTTTGGTTATACAGTTTTTTTCAGTAAACAATATCCAAAAATTATAGCTGAGGGGCTAGAGAGATGACTCAGCAGTTAAGAGGACTGACTGCTTTTGAGAGAACCTGGATTCAGTTCCCAGCACCCACATGGTGGCTACCAACCATTTATAACTCCGACACCCTCTGCTGACCTCCATGTGCATTGCATGACATGAGTGCACTTATGTGCTTACAGGCAATATACTCATACACATAATATAAAATAATAAAAATAAATATTTAAAAATTATAGTAGACATCTAGAAATTTGAATTTATATTCTAAGATATAATTACCAGAAATTTACTAATTTTAAAACACATTTGCTTCATCTGTTAACGTTGGAAGTCAGAAGTCTGAAATAAATCTGATGAGGCATGTGAACAAAGCTACGTTCCTTCCTGGGCTCCTGCAGAGCATTCTTTCTCTTGGCTTCAGTTTCTAGTAGTTGCCTGTGTCCCTTGAGTTGTGTCTTCTTCCTCCATGACCAGTCTCATCATACCACCAGCAGTGTCAGTTCTCATGACACCTCTTGTCTTTATCTGTGAGGAGCCTAATGATCACTCTGGATTGACCCAGATAATCCTGCATAATCTCACGACTTCGTGGTACTGATGAATGAAATTTGTAAAGTCCCTATTGCCACTTAAGCTGTCATGGTTCCTGATTCAGGAGATTAGAATGTTCAATTTATCACACTAAGCGATTTATGTATTGATACCTCCATAGATATTTTTGTTTGCTCACCAGCCAAAACATTTAAAAATGCTCATTTCTACAAATTCTTTGTCCTATCTGTAGATTATGTCACTAGTGGACTGCAGTTAGCCCTGCTATGTGGAGTATGACAGGCAATTCTGTCACTTTGGCGAACTGGGACATAGGCAAAAACTGGAGGAGCTACTAGACTAGTCTACGAGGGTCACGGAAGATGGTCTGGAGGTGGCAGCACATATTCAAGCCTATGTGTCTGCTTTTGACCCCCTGAGCCTACAGTCCATTTCTCCTAATCTATTTCATTTTCCTCATATCTTACATACAATTACTGATAGATAGATAGATGATAGATGATAGATAGATAGATAGATAGATGATAGATGATAGATAGATAGATAGATAGATAGATAGATAGATAGATAGATGATAGGTAGATGTGTGTGTGTGTGTGTGCATGAGCGAGAGAAATTGAAGGGTTCATGATTATAATTACCCCCTCAAATTTAGTACCAATGTATCTCTATCTTGCATTTTTGCCAGATGCTTCATAAACTGATTTATCCCAACTAATCTATACATCTGAGGCACGTATAATTACTATGTGTGCACATCTATGCACCTGACTCAGGAAAGACATAGATATGCTAACTGGTCTCATTTTAATCCCACAATCTTGCATCTACATATGCTCATAATGCTGGCTTGAAATCCCAGCATAGTCCTGGGTCAAGGTGATCTCACTCTCACTCTCGAAGCTATTTCACATCTCTGACTCTCTTCTCAAATTGCCACCAACTCCCTGTTTCATTTACTGTCATATATTTCACTGTGAAAATAAAAGAATTGGATAAAAATTCCTACAATGCTCCTCCTCCATTTCCATTTATCCATGCATCCATCAAAATCGCAAATTCTCAGGAATTGTGATGTTTGCTTTCTTTTACAGTTGATAAACTTCCCACCAAGTGAAATCTTACCACTTTTATATACCAGTTCACATTTGTTATTTACTACCATGTATACAAAATTTCAGCAATTTTACTTTGCTGACACTAAAATGTCTTTTTATCTCCACTAAAATATGACATTAGCAATCACTCTTGGATTTTTTTAATAATTTAAAAAAATATTTATTTAATAACCACATGATTAGAAGAAGCATTTCATTACAGCATTAACATAGTCAATAACAATTTCCAGAGTAAATATGCATCTCTTTCAAACTGGCTATAAATTTTTAGGTTCACATTTGAATTAACACAGTTATAAAATATTGAACTCGTTGTAAACCCTATAAGACATTAACCTTTAAAAAAGGTCTCCATTTCATTTTAAAATATACTGTTTCACACAGAAAAACCAATTTTTTATGGTACTGGCATTTAGATATTTGCACATGCATCTCTAATCTCTGTGTATCTGATTTTTACTACTCACAGTCAGTTACAATCGCATCCTTGGCAGCTGAGTATGGATATAAAGTCAGCAGGTAGATTTCAATGGTAATATTTTTCACCCCTACTAATTAACATGAAGAAAATTTTTATGCTTCTTCCTCAACTATAACTCATTTTTAAAAATTTGTTGATTTTTAATGTGTGTTTTTCATACAGAACATCCCAAACAATCTTATTCATCTATATACCCACTTCCCAAATGGCACCCTCCCATAGCCTCCCCCCCCCATTGGAGCCCATATACTCTGTTATCCCTGTTGCCATCCACGTTGTTGTCAGAGTTCTCAGCTGTTCTCCAGTGCTTGTCCATCCGCTGAATCTAGCCAATCTAGAATTCCTTGTTTTAGGAAGATCAGCTTTTCCTCATCTAGCAGCAATCAGTTGCCAATATTCCTTTAGATAAGATTGGGGTCTGCTGTTATTTTTCCCAGTTCTATGCTGGGTTACTGTCTGGGATTGTCTTGGGCCACACTAGCCAACAACTCAAATGAAGATATCTCCTGTCTGGCATTATTTCTTGTTATGTAGCCTTTAGCTATACACATGGACTCTTAAAAATTATATCGGCCCCTTTAACCTTTGGTTATACTTTCCTTTTGGGTGTTTAAGACCATACAATTGGCCCAGATAAACCAATTTCTTTTTACTCTTAAGATCATTTGAGGATCTGTTCCTCAGGGGCCACATGGGCTTGGGAGGAGCCCCTGGCTCCTTTCTTTTAGCAGTTTCATCTATGTGAAGATAAGTCAAAGGTCCTACCCGACCACGGCTGGCTTTGCTTGGAGGCATGGAGGAAATATTTCCTCTGTGTTGACCCTCCTCTTTGTAGATTGGACATTGGTTCAAGTCCACTTGATGGGTTCTCCATAGCCTCCTTGATCAAGAGGACAGGTGACTCAACACAGTTACAGGACATTTTGAGAGATGCTCAAAGTTCCCTGGGACTTAGTTGACGTAGGAGGGCAAGGAGCAAAAATTGTCCTGTATGTCCCTCTGACCAAATCATTATAGGCCTCAAAGTATGGCAGTTAAACATCCAAGGTTAATTTCATTAGTCTGGTACTTTTAATTACTGTGTGCCATGTAGATAAAGCTTTGGCAAAGACCAAACATTCTCATATAAACTTCAGCTAGATATATATTATATTCCTTGAACTAGTTGTATGTATAATTTGTCAGTGGGTTGTTCAATTAATACGGTTCCCTCTGATTTTTTTTAAAACTAGCTAGATATTATCTCTCAGTGGCTAACCCTTCCACCATGGTTTCCCCATTTAAAGTAACCCCATTTTTCCTATTTCTCCCTTAATAATGCCCCTCTCCTTTGGTCCCACCTCTCTTGAGCACCTTCTTTCCCTTTATTCACTCTGTGGATTTTTTATTGTCTCCAAAATATTAGATAATTTCTCAGCCTTCCTTTATGATTATTTTGCTTAAAAATACATACTAATTTTCTCTCCTCTGAATCTTTGATATACATTTCAAATAATTTTATTATCGATGTACTAGTGAAACTGCTTATGAAAACATACTATTAAGGACAGGTTCACAGGGGGCTGGAGAGATGGCTCAGTAGCTAAGAGCACAATTGCAGAGGACCTGGGTTCAGTCCCCAATACCCACATGGTAGCAACAATCACCCTTAATTCCAGTTCCAGGAGATCCAACACCTTTTTTTGATCTCTGCAGGCACTGTGCACTTGTATGTAGGTCTACCTATATACACGCAGGCAAACAAAACACCCATACACATAAAATGAAAATAAATAAAAAACGAACACTGCTTTCATTAAAAAAGAATAGATTCTCTAACATAAAACTATGTTCCACACACATTATTATGATAGTCCTTAAGGCTATTTACTAGCTAAACTAATCCTAATGATGCTATTTAATGCAGGTAGTAATGAGAGGAGATGGGATCATCATCCAAGAGGGCATCAATGCCTACACTCTTAGTTTCTTCTTATACACTTTCTGTGACTCATTAGCATTTGTATTCTTAAACGTAACAATTAGTTCATAGTCCTCATCTTCTTTAAATTACTAACATTTAACAAATGGATTATTTATTTCTTTAAAAATATTTTCAATTGCTTTCTGAATTGCATATTTCTCTGACTTTACTTCTTAGCTTGTGACTCAAAAGAGGCCAAAGTAGATAAACACGTGGAAGTCATGTGCTTCTTTGCCATTCAGGGTATGATATTTACTTATATGTAGGCTGTAGAAAGCTGATAAAGTAATCTTTTACAATGTTTTATGAGAACTGAATTTAAAATGCCACAGTGTTTAGAACAGGAAGCTACAAACTGCCATTGTGATTGTTTTTAAGAGTGGAGCTGCTTAGGCTACATTTTCAAGGACAGAAATAAGGGCCCAGACTGAGAAGGTGCCTGAGAGAATTTCACAGAGCCTGGAAGGACATGGGAACAGAGAAACATATGCTTGGGAAATAATATAGGCATTCAAGGTCAGTATTTTTCCCCTTGACTTCTTCTACATCTTTGTTTTTGAATCAGTACACTTAAAATTCAGGCTTTAGGAATCACAGATCTACACTACATCGAAGTGGTCATCGTCACTACTTTTTAGCATCTTGCACACTCATCTCAATCCTTAGTAAGTTTTGATAACAGTCTGCACTCTCAGTGACTCTGATTTCATTAGGATGAGTCCTGGACTATGGGATTAGTTCTAGAGGTGCAGACTTGTCTCAGCAGTAAAGAGTATTGGCTACTCTTTCAGAAGATCCAGGTTCAATTCCCAGCACCCCTGGACAGCTAACAAGCATCCATACCTCCAGTTCCAGGGGAATCTGACACCCTTTTTTGACCTCTGCTGGCACTGCACAACACAGGTGCACTTATGCATTTGCATATATGCAGGCAATGCATTCATACACATAAAATAAAAATAAATGAAATACTTGAAAATGTTTTACTGCATAAATTTAACAACTATTTATTGACCTCATATCACCCACTTCAAAGGAATGCTACAGCAGGGAAGTACTGCAGCTATGCTGCCTGCCTTCCAGGAACTTTGTTTTTCAGGCCTTAGCACTAACATACAGTAACATCTCTTACAAGTGAACTATCCACCTAATAAAAGTAAAAATATGCTTATGATATGGTGAGAATTATACATGGGTTAAAGAAATGAAAGCTCTAAGAACTTAACTTGAAATTTTTAACTTGAGTTGTTTATATAGAATATTCATATTCACTTGAGATTTCCATATGTGCATATAATTTATTTTGATCATATTTACTATCCACTTCCTCCTACAACCCTTCCTGATTTCTCCTCTATTTTCCACACCAATTTCATAATTTCACTTTTCTACCAAGCTGAATAAAATTCCATTGTATATAGGCATCACATTTTCATTATCCATTCATCAGTTGATGGACTTCTAGGCCAATTCATAAAGCAGCAATGAACAAGAATGAACTAAGTATTTTTGTAGTAAGACATATAGCCCTTTGGGTACATATCCAGGAATGGTATACCTGAGTAATATCGTAGCTCTATTTGCAGCTTGTTTGTGTGTATAATTTTTTACTGAATTTTTGTGTATTTCATAAAAACATCTTAATCAGTCTTAATCATCTTTATACTCTCTTCCCCATTAGCATGCTCCCATAGCCCCCCACACCACTGGAATTCATACATTCTGTCATTTGTGTTAAGGCCAATCATGTCAAGGTAGTGTCCCCAGACATCCCTCAGTGTAAGTTCATTCACTGGGGTCTAGGTAGCCTATCTAGAGTCCCTCCATTTAAGAAGATAAGTTCTTTTGGACCAGCAGCAATCATCTGCCAATAATTCCTTGACTAAGATTAGGGCTTATGTATGCATGTGTATAGCTGAGGGCTCAATAACAAGTAACAGTGCCGAACAGGAGAAACCTTCCTTTGAGTTGTTGGCCAGGGTAGTCCAAGAGACTCCAAAAATTAAACAGGCTATTGCCACAGCTCCCCAGAAAATGAAGGTATTTGTAGCTTTTGAGGAACCTCTATATAGCTTTCCATAGTGGCTGTACCAGTATGCACTCCCATCTACAGTGAATGAGGGCTTTTCTGCATCCATGCCATCATTTCTTATTTGTTTACTTAATCTTAGCCATTCTGGCTGGGATAAAAGAAATTTCAAAGTAGTTTTAATTTGCATTCCCCTAATGGCTAAGGGCGTGGTTGCAGGCTGTGGCTGCTTTCCTCCCGCTATGGTCGCTCTCCTGCTCTCTCAGTTCCTCCAATCAGTCTGTGCCAGCGTCACTGCATTCAGACACAGGAGACTAGGTTCAGTGACACAAATCTGCTTCATTGTAGGAAAGTACGGGCTTATATAAGGGTAATAGTCCAATCATAACACAGCATATGGGATCCCTTATTAGAATGGCAGACTAGTATCCTATTACAATCTAGAGGGCCAGATGCCCTATTAGCATGATAAGTTTCAGTTTCTCTAAATTTGGGGTTCCTGGAAACCATGTGACTTACATAGTTTTCTCTCTAATAAGAAACAGGAAGCACTACATTACAGCATGATAGGTATGTAAGGCAAAAGGCAAAATCAGTCACAAGATTTTCCACATCTCCCCCTATTTTTCCATTTTTAAGAGTGAGGCACAGTTCAGAATATATACTGATATCAGTCCAGGGGCTGTATGTGGTGGATTTTTCTGTTGTGCAGCAAGGGAAGGTAGAATGGCTTGGGAGGCAAGGGATTGATCCCTTATTGTGGGCCCCATCCTTCAAGATGGCGAGTTCTCTTGAGAGCAGACTGGGCCAACTCCATGCCAACCATTGGGAGTCGAGGTTCTTTGCCTTGGTGTTGTTGTCCCCACCTCAAGGGTCACCCAGGGTCATCTCAATGATCTTACCCATCATTGACTACCAGCCTTCAAAGAGTGAGTCCCTTAGTATGATCTGGCAGAGGAAGGGGCAGTGTATCAAGCTTTGGCCCATGCAAAGGCCTCTTAAGGGGCTAAGAATTCAATAAAAGCCGATGGAGCGGGGTCGTCCCATCTGGGGTAACAATGGGGATTAGAAGTGGCAAGTTCTAGGCATCGGTCTCACAGTCTGCAAACAGGAGTATATATTGCAAGGCATTTCCTGTGGATCTGGCAGTCAGGCCGTTGTCTCAGGTGCATTGCATGGTTGTTCCGTAAGACTTTACACCTATGCTCAAGCCTATTTTTCATATCTCTATTATTATAGGTTGGTAAGGGCAAGGAACAGAGGGTCCTTGTTTGCAGAGACATGTCTGGCAAGATCTGGAGGTGGGGCAACAGCTAACTGAACCAGAGAAATATGAGTTTCAACAAAATTATCAAGACCCTTAACAATGCAGGGTCCAAAAATCAGGAGTCAGCAGTAATGACGGCACACATAATAAGGAATATAGACAGGGGGTTCCCTCTTGTTTGAGGGTTTTGATTGGCTATAGTCTCTGCTTGTGTGCCATTGGAGCCTGTCGCTTTCATGGTCCGCAACACCAGGTCAGTCTCTTGGTGGCTGAGAGGTGTGCTGCTTCTTCCAGGGTCAGGGCTGTCATCTCTGGGGTTGGTGGTTGTGGAGGGAGGTTTTCCATCGCAGGCAATTCTGATGTTCCAGGTGGGATCCAAATGGGGGCTGGGACATTATCTGGAAAGACACAAGCATAGCCTTGCCCTTGTGTTAATGATAGGGATAGACCTTTCCATTCACTTGTGAGAGGGTCCTTCCATCTCACCATGGGGGCAGGAGTGGGCTGAGTGAACACCCCCCTATGCTTTATTGCTGGTGGGAGGCCATTGGAGTAAAATTTTAGAAAATTTAATACAAATAGATCTTGTTGTAGAACAAAATTGGGGTCCTTATAGCAGGGTCCTTTATCATTGTCTTCCCCTATTTTCTGTATTTGTTTAATGAGTGTTTGGTGGGAACATTCAACAATCCCTTGACCCTGAGGATTGTAAAGGATACCAGTTATATGCCTAATATTCCAGTCAGAGCAAAAATGGCTGAAGGTAGCAGAAACATAACAAGGACCATTATCTGTTTTTATTTGCCATAAGGACCATGGCATATTTGACAGTCCTTATGGCATGAGAAGCCGTCTCACCAGAGTAGGCCAATGCAAAATAGACACTGGAATAAGTGGCAATAATATGATCGATATACTTGAGCTTGCCAAAAGGAGAAAAATGAGTGACGTCCATTTGTCATATCTTGTTGGGGCCAAGGCCTCTAGGGAGAGTTCTGGTGAGTTGTAATAGTCATAGAGTTAGAAGAGGGGGACAAGAGGAGCAGGCATGGACTAAGTGCTTGCAGCTCTGAATTGGTAGAGTGGGTAGAAGCCTATGTATAGCTTGGGGAGAAAGATGAAAACAGGCTTGTAAGTTTTTAGCTTGTTGAATTATGGTGGAGTCTAGGGTGGCACTCAGGATCAGTTTGTCAATGGCAGCATTGCCCTCTGCCAGAAGCCCTGGGAGATTGATATGAGAGCACAAGTGTTGAATATACCAAGGGGCAGAACTCTGCTAGAGTAATAGTTGTAATGAGGAGAGCAACAAATCAAGGGGACTCTGGCAGGGCCAGAAAGCTGCAAAACCAGATGTTGTAGAGTCTGAACTACATAACCACTGTCAGAAAAAATATTACAGGGAGTTCTAGGGAGATCCTGAAAGACCTGTAACATGGCTGAGAGCTCTCTGAGCTGTGTAGATCCCTGGAAAGGGAAAACCTTATGTGAGGAGAGTTGTCCTTCTTGATAAATTACATAACCAAATTTGCTTTTACTAGAATCAGTAAAGATTAGGGGAGCCTTAGGAAGAGGGTTACGCTTGGGAATGCCTGGGGAAATAGGGACAGGGGAAGCTGTCTTATTTCTTGAAGAAGTTTATGTTTAGGATAATGATTGTTGTAGTTCCCTTGATAGACTAGTAGGAGAGTTTGGAAACTAGGGTTTTCAAGGAACAATTACTGGAACATGTGAAGTGGAAGGGGAAGAACCAACGATTCAGGTTCACAGCCATAGAGAAGGTGGGAGGTGTGGCCAAGTTTAAGGGCTAGCATAGTCTATGCCTCAATAGCTGGGGTGACCATGTGAAGTTGACTCCATGAAGAGTGGCCCAATATCAGGGGGCTCTGGGTCTGCCAGAGGGCTCCCAAAGGTGTGGTTTTAGTAGGAATGACTAGTGCTTGGATGGGCAACTTTGGCTGTATCCTATTTACAAATGCTTGGGACAGGTGAGAATTGATCATTGTTACAACACGTTGTGCCTTTGGAGATACCTTTCAGGGAATGAAGACCATATCAGTACCCTGCAAGAGGTCAGAGAGAGAGAGGTGTAAGCGCTTCTGTGGACATGGGTAAGAAGCCCCATGTCCAATTGATGTTGCCACAGACGGTCTGCACCTCTGAAAGGGTAACATCATCTGGTAAGGTAAGAACAGGAGCTATGGGCCGGATGACATCTTGAATAGAGTGGCCAAAAAAGGTATAAGGGGCATGTAACTATATTTTATCTGCTCCAGTAGTAAGACCTAATGCCTGGAGGTTTGTTTTGAGTTTTAGAAAAGCTCCCTGTAAGATGTTATGGGTGATAAGAATGTCATTCATATAAAAAAATATAAACCTCAGTCAGCAAAGGTCTGCAGGCATGGGCCACATAATATTGGCAGATAGTAGGATTGTTTTTCATGCCCTGAAGCAAATCCTTCCATGGATAACATTGAACTGGAAGGTTATGGTTAGTAGCAGGTATAGAGAAGGCAAAATCGGGCTTATCATCATCATGAAGAGGAATAGAGAAGAAAGTCCTTAATATCTATTATAATAATCACGCATTCTTTGGGAATAGCACTAGGGTGAGGCAGTCCCGGTTGAAGGGTACCTAAAGGCTTCATATGCTCATTAATAGCCTGTAAATCATGTAAAAGTCTCCATTTTCCTAATTTCTTTTTATTAAAAAAATGGGAGAATTATGAGGACTAAGGGAGGGCTCGATATAACCCTAGGATAATTGTTCCTGGACCAAAGAGATCAAGTGAGTAAATTTATGTAAAGAAAGAGGCCACTGCTCCACCCATATGGGAGCTTTAGTGTCCCACTTTAGTTTGATGGGGGGTGGCTTGGGCAGCGGAGCAGTGGCCATTAGAATTGAGAATGAGGGTGGGGGGTATTACCTAACCGTTGGTCTACAATGCAGTCATCATAAAAGGCTTTGTCATCTATAGTTAAAGCATCTTCCATGACGTGAAGGATATCTCTTCCCCATAAATTATGGGGAAGCCCTGTGACTAAGAGCGGTCTAATAGCTCCAGTGTTGCCGCTCAGATCAGTCCAGATTACTGGATGTTGGACCTGTTGGGTGTTCTGCAAATCCCCAACTCCTTGTATAGGGGGTCCAGGTTTGCATTGCCAATGAGACAATGCTTCCTCTTATCTGATTACAGTAATATCGGCCCCTGTATCAATTAGGCCTTTAAACTTACGGCCATCTAGGAAAACTTGCATCCTAGGCTTATGCAAATTAATAGGTATCATCCATTGGACGTGGGGGGGGTATTCCCTTATTTCCTCTCTTTGGGGCAGGGCTGAGAGGTGCCCCATTGCCTGTTTAAAGGCATCTTTTGCATGCGTTTACCATCTGCATCCACCTTAGACCTGCATTCTCTTGCCCAATGAAAGCCTTTGTGGCATCTCAGGCATTTTGAAGGGGGAACCTGGCTTCTTTTGGCCTCTTTCATAATCTTATTAGGACAGGTATGTGACCAAAGGCCCTGTCCCCCACAGGCCCAACATTTGCCTTTGTCCATCTTGGCCTGAGGCTGATGAGTAGCCAGTGCCTAAGCAAGGGCTGCGGCATGGGCCCAAGTATCCCCACATCTCGGCAGGCAAGAATCCATTCAGAAACAACCATGTGTCTAACGGGTCCTATGGCAAGGTGACACTCTGTAGAGCAGCCTTCGTATACAAGATCCTTGAGCAAGGCATCACAGCTACCTGATGACTGATCTTTCTATTTATACTTTGTTGGCATCTCTCAACAAAATCAGAGACAGACTCACCTGTTTTTTACATCAATTTGGTTAATTTGGTATCACTGCGAGTCGGCATACTTTGAAAAGTACGAATTGCACAAAGCCATACTTGTTCAAAGTAGCGGGGAGGTCCCTGTGCCTGAGCTTGAGGGGGGGTCTCAAAACTGTCCTGTCCTGCATTCTGCCTGTTGTTCACATTCATCTTGGTAAGCAGCTTTCCATAAAAGGAAATCGCCTCCCTGTAAGTAGGCACGGGCGATATTCTGCCAATCATAGGGGGTATTGGCCGAATGACTGATTGTATCTAATAACTGACCAAACCAGGGGGAGTGAATGCCATCCTCAACTGCTGCCTTACACAGCTTCCTTAAGGTATCATGAGACTATGGATTCCAGACATTGGGGTTCTGTTGTCCCTGATTGACTGTAACTGGGAAAAACTGGAAAATCACTCATTGTATCATAGGAGAGGGGCCTAGGTGGGAGGGGCTTCCAGTCCTCCTCTGGGAGGGAGGGGTAGATGGACTCGGGGAAACTTCTTTAAAGCTAGTGCAAGATGGCGGAAAGTAGCCTTTGCCAGGTAATGGCGGAACAGAGGCTGCCTTAACATCCCGTTTTTCATCAAAGCCGATACAAAATGGCAGAGGGTAGCCACCATCCCATAATAGCAGGGCAGAGGCGGTCATAACTTCCTGTTTTTCATCAAGGGAGCTCTCAACCCCAATTCCTCATTTTTTGTATCATCATTAGCAGTCATTGTTTCATCAGCACAAGAATCTGTTAGTTTTATTTTAACTGGAAATGCCTGGGACAGGCTGTCTCCAGTGTCCTGTTGTTGTATGTGCTCTTCTATCTCCTTTAATAGGAGATTGTCCTGTTCAGGGGCTTCAGGGGGAACCCCCCAAAGGGAGGCCAGAATGGCTGTCACAATGGGGTAGAACAGCCCAGACTATGGGCATCCCTCCCTGACTTCTCTATGCTGGGCCAAGAATAAAATGCAAACCCATTGTTCAGGATCTCAGTAAGAAGAATGTGTAAACCAAGGGGCAAGAGCTAGTATTTCATCTAAAACCTCAGTTACATCCTTTTCTGTTACCCTAATATGCCCACTCCTGAGGAGAGGAATCAGTGCAGCAGCATGGGGGCCAGCAGCAGCTAGATGACTATTCCCCATACCAGAGGTCACTCACCCTGCAGGACATACTCAAAGGAACTCAGGAACCATTCAAGGAGACAATTAGAGAAGACAGGAGTGGCACACCCAACCCAAGATTGCGAGCCAGAAGAAAAAGCAGAACAAAATGAAAGTGGCAAGCCACCACAGGAAGAGCACCTAGAAAGGGGGCATCGGGAGCCCAAGGTGTTACAGCTCAGAGTGTTAGAGATCTGTGGGGAGGGGTGTCCCAGCCCCACGTTAGGGTGCCAGCTGTGGTCGCTGGCTATGGCTGCTCTCCTCCAGCTATGGTGGCTCTTCTGCTCTCTCAGTTCATCTGATCAGTCATCCAGTCCAGACCCCAGGGCTGGTGAGGAGTCTGTGCCAGCCTCACCGCATTCAGGTGCAGGAGACCAGTTCAGTGATACACATCTGCTTTATTGCAGGAAAGTACGGGCTTATATAGGGTAATAGTCCAATCATAACAGCATATGGGATCCCTTATTAGCATGGCAGACTAGTATCCTATTACAATCTAGTGGGCCAGATGCCCTATTAGCATGATAAGTTTCAGTTTCTCTAAGTTTTGGATTCCTGGAAACCATGTGACTTACATAGTTTTCTCTCTGATAAGAAACAGGAAGAACTGCATTCCAGCATGATAGGTATGTAAGGCAAAAGGCAAATCAGTCACAAGATTTTCCACAACATAAGCACATTGAACATTTTTGTAAAAGTATTTCTTGGTCATTTGTATTTCTTCATTTAAGAACTCTCATTTCAATTCGGGAATGCTGGCACACATCTTTAATCCCAGCACTCAAGAGGCAGAGGCAGAGGCAGGTGGATCTCTGTGAGTTCAAGGCCAGCCTGGTCTACATAGTGAGTTCCAGAACAGCTGGGGCTACAAGGAGACCCTGTCTCAAAAAGACCAAAAAAAAAAAAAAAAAAAAAAACCTCTCAGTTCAGTTCCACAGCCCATTTTATAATTAGGTTATTTGCTTTCTTTATATTTCTATTTTAGATTTTTGAGTTCTTTGTATATTCTAGACACTAATCCTCTACCAGAAATCTATCTGGCAAAGTATTTTTTTAACTATTCTGTAGGTTGCCTCTTTTGTTGACTAATAGCTTTACAGGGAATTAAGAGAAAGGCAAATGTTTAACACAAAGATATTCCTATATCCTAAAAAGTCTTCAAACCATTCATATTGCTTACCTTCATTTCTTGTGCTTCAATTTATATAAGAATTTACAAGTTTCATTTCAAAATTAAAGAAAACATATTCTATTGCCTGACATTTTTAAAAAATGAAAATCGGAAGTGCCTCTCTTTCTACATCAATCTAAACAGCAGTTATTTAATGTTTACTATCCTCAACAGATAGTTCCCCTCCTCTGCTTCCTGTAATGCATACCAGGTACTCTCTAGATACCAGGAAAGATAGGACAAATGCTCACCTAATCACTTATAATGTATTTTGTCTAACTCACATCATTTTCTAAAGTTATTCTTGTCATAAGAACACTGACTTCATTATAACATGATCTTGCTTAAAAAGCTTTACTGGCCTTACTCAGATATGCAAGGAAATCCAACATTTTTAGTATAGCCGAAAGAGCTTCAGTGGACATGGCCTCCCCGTGTTCTTTGCCCTTGCATTGTTGTGTCCTCTGTGGCCCTCAACTCAGTGTTCACAATGAAATTACCTAGGGAGATTTAAAAAAATATTTTATTACTTTTATTTTATGTGTATGAGCTTTTTTTTTGTCTGTATGTACCTAAAGGGCATCCATGTCATGCAATGCACAGTGAAGTCAGAAGAGTGTGTGAGAACCCCTGTAACTGGAGTTATGAATAGTTTGCAAACCTCCTAGATTTTACAATTTGCCTATGATAAATATTTAAGAACTGATTACAACACCAAAATTTAACATGTTTAAAACGCAACACGTTGCTCTATAGTGTATGCATTCAGTGTAGCAGAAGTCAAAGATAGTATAAAATTTATGAATGCAAACACATTTAAGTCCAAAAACTTTCTTACATATTTAGTCTCTGAAGGCAAGAATTAACTAGATCAAATTATCCCAACCTTTTCAGTGAGTTCATAGTAGAAAGATACTCAGGACCAAAGAAAGATTAAAAATTAGCTGCACGTCCTGTGGAGGAGAAGTACAGTCAGAGCTTGGGGTTTTCTGCCTTTTCCAAGGTCACACAATGAAAGCAGGCCAAACGGAAAGTGAGGTCAATACTGTCTAGGAGTGTGGCTTAGAAATGTGTAGCTTCACCTGGAGATGCGGCCTTCATTAGTGACTGAAGACTAGGACTCTACCACTATGCAGTGGGAGGGCTAACCCTTGTAAAGAAAGAGTCAGACTGCTTGGCCTTATCCTTCTGGGAACAGTTTCCATTCTCTACAATTAGACAGTTAGACATATTGCTTCCTCTATCACAAAGAGTTTGTGAGGTAGACAAGGAAGAGTTAATTCTATTGTACAATATTTTCAGCTTAACAGAAATTTCTATTTCTTTCAGAAAACGATGAGAAGAAATAAATTACTCCCTTCATGCTATATGTAATTTAATTGTTTTCTTAAGTTCATACTATTTACAAGACTTGTGTGTGTGTGTGTGTGTGTGTGTGTGTGTGTGTGTGTGTGTGGTATATGCACGTTTGTGTTGATATGTGCATGTGTGTGTACTAATTCTCATGAATGTTTGTGTGTGTGTGTGTGTGTGTGTGTGTGCGTGTGCACACCTGCAGAGGTCACATGTTGAAGGAGAGTGTCTTCCTTTATGACTATTTACCTTAATTTTTAAGAGTCTCTCACTGAACCTAGAGCTTACCAGTTTCCCTATGCTGCCTGGCCAGGGAGATCCAGGACATTCCACCCTTTAAATGCTCCAGTTACAGATACACATAGTTATAGCTATGCCTATCTTTTCTATGATGCTGGTGATCTGACCTCAGGTCATTATGCTTGTGTGACATTTTATTGACAGAATCAGCTCCCCATCTCTTCTACAGGATATTTAATTAATTTATCTTTGCCCTTCCTTTCTACATATGAAATACTACTATCAAATATATAAAGAAACTTCATTTGGTGAATTATCCAACACTTCTTTCATATTATGGCTTGAACCTCTTAGGTAGGCTGAAGTGTTTGCCATGGAAATTCCATATTACTTTCCAATATCAACTCGTAAACTTATTTGCTACCTTCTTACAGTTCATTACACTATAATATGTTTTATATTAATTGCAGGCAAAAACATTTGACCTATCAAATGTCACATGCAAGCTTGAGTTACCAGAATTTTCTCTGGAAAGGGCCCTAATCCTACCTTATATCAAAAGCAGTAAAAAAAAAATGTATTGTGTTTATATCTATGTTTAAACTATCTTATCCTTGTCTCTGGCCAAAAATAAAGTACAAATATATAGTCCTCACTGTATCTTCACTGTTATGTTTACATTGTTTATATTTCTACACACATAGTTCTCTCTACTTCTTCCTAGTTTTTGTCCTGACTGTTTTATAGCACTGTCAGTTATTCCAGAAAAACTTATCTGAATCAGATATTCCCTCCTGGGTCTTTCTCTTTTCTTCAAAATTATTTACACTAGCTGTGATTTTTTTCCTTAAGTTTTGTTCTTTGAAATTTAGTGTGATTGTTTCGTCTAAGGCACCAACACTTTCTTGATCCAAGAAATATATTAATGCTTTGACAGTACCTAGGGCTGAGCCACCACACCAAGTTTTTACTTCAATTATTTTTCACAAATCCACTGTTATTTCTTTACTTCCCATTAGTTTAAATCCGTCCATGAAGAGTTACAGAGTTCTACAGATTGTGTCTCCAATGGCCTTTGCAGGAAGGTTGCTTCAAAATTCAGCACAAACCAAACTATTGTCTCCATGAGCTGACTCATTCCCCAGTACATTGTGCTGTGGTTCAGTTTTCCATCAGGGCTCATTGAGTTGCTTTGGTTAAGAACACTGGTTGTTCTTGCAGAAGACCCAGGTTCGAATCCCAGCACCCACATGACAGTTAACAACTGTCCATAACACTAGTTCCAGGGGATCCAACAGCCTCTTCTGGCCTCCGCTGGCATTGCATGACAGACAATACACCCATACACAAAATATCAAAAGAAAACTAATTTAAAATTTTTAAAATTTTATTCATTTTTATTTTATGTGTATGTGTGTATTGCCTGCATGTAGGTAAGGGTGCATTGTCTGCGTTTATGTAAGTCTACTCATGTTGTGAGGTGCCTGCAGAGGTCAAAAGAGAGTATCAGATTTCCCTGAAACTTGAGTTATGGATGGTTGTTAGCCACCATGCAGGTACTGGTACTGGGATTTGAATCCAGGTACTCTGTAAGAGCAAATAGTGCTCTTAACCTAGCTCTGACCCATATATACAGCTGTGTTTTGTAAAAATAAAATGTTTTTTTTTAAAAGAATTCAAGAATTTTACTGAATTTTTCCAATTTTTATACAGTATAGGTTAATAGTATTTGGATTTCTTCTACTGTTCCTGCCCAGTTACATATATATATATATATATATATTTATGAGAGATATAAATATTAATATATGTATATCACAGCTTATAATGTCTGACTTGTGCCCCCCAGTTTAGGTCCATCCACTGGGCCCACCAAAGTCCCATTACTGTAAGACACTGTATTTCCCTCTCCCTGCAAATATCAATTGCCAAAAGTTCCTCAGGTTGGGTTGAGATTTTTTACCAACTTCCAATGTCTATGCTAGGATGTCGTCTGGTTTGAGCTGGCATAGAATTTGTCATGCTATGACCAATTCTGTGACTTCATATAAGTAAATGACCAGTTGTCTGGAAGACTATTTCCTTGCCATAGCGTTTGATTGCTTCTCAGCACTTGAAGGGAAGACCCTATTGCTGAAGAAAGGCCACACTTTTGACACAGGACTCAGAGAAATCGAACTGGAGCTGACCAGGAAGACTCCTCCACGAAGACTAGCTCTATTGGTGTCAGAGGATTCAATGCAAGCTGCCAAGGGTGAAAACCCATCAATGGTCCTACCCAGCTGCATAGCCTAATAAACAACAATGACTGGTCCAGCAAACTATTTTTTGTTTTATGCACATAAGCACATCTCTTGCCTAAATAGAATTTGGTTTCACCTTAGGCATAAATACTTTCGTTTTAAGAAAATCTGTGTGCTCCCCTTAGCTGCAGAGGCTTCCTTTGTAGCTGGCAAAGTTGGCTTTGCACCACAACTTTCCAGACATGTTTGCCCGTGAGAAGCCCTGATACAGCAGGCTCCCAAAGTTCAGCAGCAGAAACTTCACTTACCTCCTTCCTTCATTTTTTAATATAAATGTCTGTTCTCTATATATTTTTCCTTTTTTCCAGGGTTTAGTTTTGAGATTTATATATGGTACCATATATAGGGATACCCATTTATGTTAAATATGTTACTAATTAAAATGATTTTGCAGAAGTTTATTCATCTACTATAATGGGGAATGTTTCAAGTGTTCTTCATAGAGCAAGAGAACTTATTTAAGTATGTCCTTAGCAATATTTACTTTTCATAGGTTAAATTTATAAATATGGAAGAATGGTATTTTATTGTTTCAATTTGTGTTTTTGATTATAAATAAGACCAATTTTTCTATATATTTAATAGGGTTTCAGCTATATTCTTACATAATTTCATAACATTTTTGGATGATTTATTATTATTGCCTTTTTTTCAAATTTTAAGATTAGTTTATGTATATGTGTGTGTGTGTGTGTCTTGTGGATGAATACTATGTGTGTGCAGGTTCTCAGTGGAGGCCAGAGTGGCCATTGCATCCCTTGGATCTGTATTTGCAGGACATTGTGTGCTGTCAGGGTAGGTGCTTGAAACCAAACTCAGGTACTCCAGAAGGACAGCACGTTCCTTTAACTGCAGAGCCATCTCTCCAGTCCCTCTCACCTTTTGTTAATGCAGGCAGAGGATATTGATACTCTGTTGATTAAGCATTGCAAACCTTCAAAGTTTCAAGCCATTTGCATTCTTTTGTGCTGAAAATTTGTTATTATCAACTTAATTTTTGAAAGCCTATGCTTCTGGGCTGCAGACTTCACATCTATTTCTTAGCTGCATTTCTCCTCTCTAGATGGGCAGTTAGGCTCTGGTAACAACCAGTAGAACAGGCTGGGATAGTCAGTTTCTTCTAAGGGCAGATCCGTATTTTGAATAGATTGTTCAGTATAGATTCAGAAATGTTCATTGTCTCAAATGCAGTAAACCTGAGTGAGTTTTTCTTGTATTTTTGCTTTGAGAATCTGTTTGAGTTCCTGGCTGTCAAGCTCACAGAAGTGTGGGGGCTTCTCACTGACAGGGTCTCAATGGCTTTTTAAATTTAGACTTATCCACAACTAACCTCAAACAACCTGTCAAGTACAATGTACCTAATCCT
Organism: Nannospalax galili; assembly: GCF_000622305.1. Lineage (NCBI taxonomy): Eukaryota > Metazoa > Chordata > Mammalia > Rodentia > Spalacidae > Nannospalax > Nannospalax galili. Next base: position 1,171,419 of record NW_008336901.1, read on the forward strand.
ACCCTACCACTTATTCGAATCCTACCCTACCACTTATTCGCACAAAAGTTTCTGCTCCAGAAACTTCAAATTCTCTGTGTGTACCCACATTTCTCCTCTGTTTAAGGGTAATGGTTTATTCTGTGATCTTATGATATGATTTAAATAAGACCCCCAAGTTCATGTGATAGAACATTAATTCCTCAGTGTAGCAGTGGATTAAGAGTTCAGATCATGCACGTACACTCATGTCATGAGTAAAACAATTACATTTATGTGAGGTGTGTGTTTGTGTGTGTGTGTGTGCATGTGTGTGTGTGTGTGTGTGTGTGTGTGTGTGTTGGGAATAAACCCAAGGACTTATCCATGCTAGGTAAGTCATCTATCACTTAGTTACAGTTTTTTTCCTCTGTAGTGGAGGCGGTCCTCTTGCTTCAGCTTCCTGAGTGCTGGGATTGCAGGTCTGCTCCACCACATTAGCCTTTCTTGAGTTAGTTCTGGGCTCTTGTGGAAATGGATTGGACACTACAGGGGTAGGTGGCTTTAAATAGTAACTGGAAGTCCCCATGGTTATGGTCATTAATCTGGCCATTCGCACTGGCCAAATTCTGAATCTTTCCCTGTGTTTTGGACTGCTATGAGGGGCATTGCTTGGCGCTATTGCCTTAAAGATAGTATACACGATTTATTTAAATTTTTGATTTGTTTCTCTCATTTGATTGTATATGTGAAAAACACTGTCTGAATTTTTTAAATAATATTCTGTGAAGTGCAATATTTATATAAATAACATATATGCGTATTTTAATTATTTTATTTTTATTTTATGTATATGAGTGTTATGGCTGCATGTGTGTAAGTCCACCCGTGTTGTACAATGCCTGTGGAGGACAGAAGAGGGTCTTGGACCTCTGCAACTGGAGTTACAGACAGTTGTTAGCTGCCATGTGGGTACTGGGATTCAAACTCGGGTCTTCTGCAAGAGTATCCAGTGATCTTAACCACTGAACCAACACTACAGCCTCTATATATGAGTATTTAATATATGTATTTAGATATATATTGTCCACTCCACATCTTGTGAGAGTATACATGTGTGCAGGTGACCATAGAGGCCAGTAGAGGTTATCAGATTCCCTGTAGTTAGAGTTACAGACAGTTATGGGTAATCTGATGTGGGTTCTGTGAACTGAAATCTCATCCTCTGCAGAGATAGTAAGCTCTTGAATCCACGAAGCCGCCTCTCCAGCCCCTTCACTGTATTTTTGTTTGTTTGTTTTTGATCTTTTTGATACAGGGTCCAGGATGGCCTCAATCTCACAGAGATTTACCTGCCTCTGCCTCCCGACTGCTGGGATAAAGGGCGTGCACCACCACCTAACTTCTTCACAGAATTTTAATACTGCTTCTTAAGTAGGGGAGTTTATTACATGTATTTTCATTTGCTCTTTTGTTTAATTTATTCTTGCCAAATTTAGAACAATCCCTTGTAAAATGAGTTGTCCTCCAAACTCATTCTTAACAATTTTATGAGCAACTTTTGTTTTTGTTTGTAAATATGGGTTTTTTCACCAGTGTATAAAAGTCTGTAAAATGTTTAAATATTCTTAGAGATATTGCATTGAATTTATTATTTTTCTTACAACCCCCCCAACCCAAATAAACAAAACAAGTACACTAGGTTTAATCTCTATATTCTACTGACATTATAGTTACTTTTTCTTTGAGATCAAACCTGGATTCCTGGAGCCAGGCTGATAATAAGCAAGACCCAATAATCTGTCTCTACTTCTTACCCCTCCCTGCAGGGCTGGGTTACAGGCATTCAGGAATCACACCTTCTTTCACTTGGTCTCTGGGGGGTGTGAACTCAGGTTCTAATGTTCATATAGTATTTTTATCCACTGAGTCATCTCAGACTTGTATATTTTCATTTTTAAAAATGTATTTATTTTTATTTTATATGTATGAGTGTATTATCTGCATATATGCAAGTGCAACCATGTCATGCTATGACCATGAAGGCCAGAAGGGGGAATTGGATCCCCTGGAATTGGAGTTAAGGACAATTTTTAGCTGCCATGTGGGTACTGGGAATCGAACCTGGGTCTTCTGCTTGAACAGTCAGTGCTCTTAAACATTGAGCCACCTCTCCAAACTCCTCATTTTATTTTTTTATGCAGCTGCCTAGCCTTTTGATAAGACTAACTTAAAGATAAAAGACTTTCATATTACATGAATATTATTTGTACTTTATAGTACAAAGAAAAATAGTGTAAACTAATATATATCCAAGATATGAAATGTTATTAGGACAAGTGACTTCTAAAAGACATTAAGAGTAACAACAAAGTGTGAGTATTTTTGTTTAATTTAAATTATTTTTAAAACACTTTATTTCTTGGGTGCGTGTGTGTGTGAGCGAGAGACAGAAAGAGAGGAGAGAGAGAGAGAGAGAGAGAGAGAGAGAGAGAGAGAGTATACTTGTGCATGCACACTAAGTTGTGGATGTGGATGTCAGAGCCAGTTCTATTTTTCTACCAATTGGATTCTTGAGACTGGTTACATGTTGTCAGGCTCCCCCCTCCACAATGCAATTTTCAAATTTATTTTGCTTCATTTATTTTAATTTTTTACTGAATCTGCAATTTTCAAACAATACAATTAGATGTTATTTAGATTTAATGATGGAGGGGCACTTCCCCTTACTACCCCCTCCCAATTTAATGCTCTCTCTCTCTCTCTCTCTCTCTCTCTCTCTCTCTCTGTCCATATATGTGGATATATACGCATCAGACAGAGTCTAATTTGTGTCCCCTAATGTCCCTCCTTCACTTCAGTGTAGGTCCTTCTGGAGCCTGGTTTACCTACTAAGAGTTGCATCCTTGTAGGAGACTCCTATTTCCAACAGACATCAGTTTCCAAAAGTTGGGATTTCCATGCCTGGTCTGAGCTTCCATGGGACTTATGGATTCTGTGACCATTGCTGTGAATTCATATGTGTAACTGACCAGCTGCCTGGAAAACTCTGTTTCTGTGTGGTCATCCACCACTTCTGGCTTTTAAAATCTTTCTGCCTCTTCTTCCACAATTATCCCTGAGTCTTGGGAAGCAATAGGTGTCCTATTAAATGCAATTTTGATCAGTTAGTTATTATGTTGGTCAGTTTTCCCATAATAATTTAATAACAGGCTCTAAGGGTATTTTTTTTCTTTCTAAAAATATAGGTTTAGGTGTCTGTGGAGATGGCTAAGTGGTTAACAGCATTGGCTGCTCTGGCAGAGGACCCAGGTTCAGCTCCCAGCACACATTTGACAGCTAACCACCACCTATAATTCCAGTTCCAGGGGCTATGATGCTCTTTTCTGGTCTCCAAGGGCATTGCACGCATGTGGTACACTTACTTGCCTGCACGTAAAACACACATATGCATAAAATAAAAATACATAAAATTATATAAATTTATACTAAGATATCATTTTAGAAAACATTTTATTTATTTTAAGCCTTTTTTCACATTTTTTATTTTCCTTGAGCAACAGTTCATTAGAATTCAAGCTGTTTTGTGCCTGTAAGGCTGAAATTCCTGTGGAATAATAGTGCTCAAATTACTTAAGTGTGTATGCATTTTTCTTTGAAGCTCTGCTAATGGCTTCATTATATACACATAAATATTTGTACTTGATTTCAATTTCAGTGAATGGAAATATGATTTGTAGAAAAAATGAGATGCTTATTTGAGTTGATGAAAACTATACAGTGCAAGATTTTAAAAAAATCACAACTAATAACATGATTTAAGATAGCCAGAATATGGATTTCTAAATTCTGGTACCAAAGCAGCCTAGCATAACACTCTGATCCTAGAATGCTGTGTTGATGAGTATGCAGCTTGCAGGAAACCAGCAAGAGAAATGCATCTTAGCCAGGGAAAATGCTGACAGATGGCACCTCTACAAATTTCCCACTCCCATAAATGAAGCAGGATGCTCCACTATAGCTCTAAGCCAGATATTAATGCGTTTTTCATTTACTAAGGCCAATAAGATTTTATTGCTGGAATGGGCAGTGTTCCTAGCTGCTGTAAGACATCAATTTATTCAAATATTAAATTATATTACTAAATTTAAGGTACCATTGCCAAGAAAACAAAATTAAAATAAATTTTCAGATAGTGCAGTATTTTTTTAAAAGAGTCTCATCAAAGACAATAAAAGAATAATGAATTATGAAATTATGCTCTAGGGGAATTATCATTATAAATGGCATACAAGCATGCAAGCACATATACAAATACATATTCACATATATTTCCCATACTATACATCAAATACAGCAACATGTATACACATAAACTACAAATGAATTCTTCTGGGTCAAGTATTCAGGCATGTTTTACACACTGCAGATAATATAAACAATTCTGATCACTACATTACTTTGTCTCAGATCTGATTCTGTGTTTGAGTCTTGTCTGTGCAATCCTGGGCCTACCACTCTCCAGTTCAAATTTATGTTTTGCCACCAGTCTCCTGGTTAATGTCCACCAAGAGATGTTGCTGAAGGAAGAATGGGATGCTAGAGGTGCATTCTTTCTGCTAATAGTTGGCGTCATGGTCCTGAGGGAGTCACTGCAGGTGCAATCTTTTCTTTGTAGCAGCAGAAGGATCTTTGCACAGAAGCATGAGAACCTAGCTTATAGGTTCTGTGGTGGTTGCAGGTCCAGGCTCATGTAGAAACTCCAGATGCTCCAACTCAGAGGTTCCATTCTCAGTCACATAGGCAAATTATTCAGACACAGATACACCAGCACCAGCAGTTTTCTCTTTAGAGGCTTTATTTCAGGTCCCAGGGGCATCTTCTCCAAGCTCCCAAGATTAATAAGTAGTTCTATCTTTTTCATTTTAGTGTGGTTATAAATGTGGTAGCTGCCTCCTATAATCACTCATAGTAACCTCACTTTAACTAACTTTACACCAAATTATTTTTTGTATAAAATTTTCTTTGAGAAAATAGTTGATGTAATTTATATCTACTAACTGAATTCTGACTTATCCATAGAATATATAGAAAGCTCAGAAGTTCATAGCACTTTAGCTCAATAGGAAGAAGGAAAAATTCAGTTCTATTATTGCATAGATAGAAAGTAAAAAAAAAATTACTATCTGAGATGATCCACTTAGTTTATTAATGACAACAGCTAAGGGCATAAAAGACAGTGGTCTGCATTAATTCCTAAGTGCTCCCAGGAAACAAAACATACAAAAGTAAATTATATTTGCTGATGGCTTTGAAAAGTCTCATTGAGGCCTCTCTGTTGGCATTTTATATAAAATTTTAGCTGAAAATTTGAGGTTAATTAGTTGTACATTATTTTCTTTCTTCACTTCTCAGCTGTTGGGCTATTATATTATTAACTTCTGTTATGTGAGAAGCAAAGAGCCTCACTTCATAATAACACTGGAGAGTCAGAGTAGTGAAAGTCAGGCAATTTATTTTACAGCCAGGAAGGGCAGGTGTTCCAACTGAGTGCAGAGAACAGTTTTAAACCCTAACACAGGGAAGTCCCTTCCTCCCTTCCCTCTTTGGCTGACTAATCAAGAGGGTACAATCTTAAATGCCATTTTGGTCTTATTTTGCAATTAAGTATATCTTTTTCTCACCAAAGCCTTGTGTGAGGTCATCTTTATGTTTTACATCCTATTTATTTTAATGTGTATCAGGCATATGCCATTTGGGTGAGTTTGGCTATTAGTAAGTTTTTCTACTTCTAGTTTGAGTGGGGGAAGGGTTTAATAGCATTGGGACAAGGTCTTAGCAGGCTCTAGCAAGGGTTCAATCTTTTGTGTTTATCTGTTTTTGGAAGTAAGTCGGTTTCAGGCAATTTTGAAAATTAATTATCAGATTTTGTTACTCAAAGGTTATTTTTTCCTTAATTTTTATTCCTGAAGCATTGTTTGTTTTCTTGTGTCTTCTGCAAAGTTCACTTTGAGATAAGCAACATATGTCTTTAAAATGTTCCGATCAAATTCTCTATCTTATTGTTTCCAATATTTTAACCTTGTAACACTATGTTGCCATCTAAAAAGGTCATACTCCAGAACTGTGAAACCAAGTTACTATAATAAATCACCAAAAAAATCTCAATGTGTTAATTCATTTTACCTTTGGCATTGGGCTGCTTTCATTGGCCAAAACTGGTCTGCAGGACACCAGTTGGAAACCTTCCGGCTTTCATTAAAAGAATGGCTTCCTGAGATAGTTTGACAATTTGACACAGTGTAGAATCACCTAGGAAGAGAGGCTCTGTGAAGAATTGTCTAGATCAGGTTGGCCTGTGGGAATATCTGTGGTGGACCATTCTGATTGCTTTAACTGATATTGGAAGGCCGGGGCTGAAAGTGGGCAGTGCCATACTCTGATTTCGGACTTGGACTATAGAACAGTAGATAAAGTTAGCTGATCACTAACAGGAATGCATGGGTTTGTTCTCTTTCTGGTCTTGAATGTGAATGTGAATAGTTAGCTTCAGGTTCCTGCCTTGATTTCCTACATTGATGGATTGTTACCTGGAATTGAGAGTTAAAATGAACACTTTCTCCCCTAAGTTGATTTTTAAAGGGCATTTTATCACAGCAACAGAAATGAAACTAGGAAGCGCCCTCTCTAAGAATTCTACTTTACAGTCAATTTCCACATGGGAGGGCATTCAATCCATGCACTTTCCTAATTCCTTAATTCTGGATCAGCCACCTGCCTGGGCGTTTGTAAACAATGCTGTGTGTTACTAGGTGTTCATGCACTGATAATATTGTCATATTCTTCTTTATGAAGGGAACTTCCACATGATTATAGACATATGAAACATAAGCATTGAAGCGAGTTTCATCTTATCTACATGGGCATTTGTTGAGTTTTTACTTTTCTCTCCAGTCTCAGATCTCCAAATATTCACTTTGACACTTGATATGTAAATGTAGTTATAAGACTGTTTACATTTAAAAGTATGATTTTGATTGACATTTCTTAGTTATATTTGTGGGTTTTGAACATCAATAAACATTCTTTCATTTTTAGTAAATGCTATCCTTGCCTTCTATCATTATAAATGCTTTTATTTAATGGTCAGGATTTATCTTCAGCAACATTTTCTTGTTCCATTTCTTTTGTATTTGGTAATTTCCCATGTGTTCCTCTATTTTTTAAGTATATCTGTTGTATGGTTTATTATTATGTTGTGAATGTCTTTCCACAACACTTTATTACATTATGGGAAAAAAGGCACATGTTCAAATGTATAACTCCAATGGCCAGGGACAATAGAAAGACACAGATTAAACTAAAAGTTTATTAAACCACATGCATAACCAGGTATCAGAGTGAACATATTCATCAGAATTTTAAAACATGAAGAAAAACTGCACAGAATTTTATTCACGAAAATCCAAATGTAAGTACCTATAGAGGGCAACAAGTAACCAAGAAAAAGTCAAAGCCTATGGATGGAAGAATTGTTGGTTATTAAACACATGGAAAGAAGTTCAGCAACGTCTCTTTGTTAAGACAAAGTTAAAACAGATTTTCATTCTACTTGCAGAGTTCAAGAAGCTAGATAAAATGTTGGCTTTGAATATGAACCATGAGATTCAGATATTTATGCTAAAAGTGTAAATAGTTACAGGCTTCAATATCTACAAATCTTGAAAATTCATGTAGTTATTTCACTATTAGACATCTAGTCTGTAAATATTATCTTTTAGGAAAAATAAAAGGAATAATTCATTAATATATGTCTACATATAACATTATGTCTTAAACTAAAGGTAAAAAGAATAAGAGTGATAGCTCAGTGGTAGAAATCTTGATATGTGTGTATGTATGTTTGTATGTGTGTGTTTGACTAAAGGGGGTCTGATGTAGATGTCAAGTATGTTCCTCAGCTTTTCTCCACTTGCTTTTTTGAGACAGGGTCTCTCAGTCAACCCATAGCTGACTGATTCAGCTTAATGACTCACCAGCAAACCCCAGCAATCCTTCTGTCTCTGCTTCCACAGTGCTTTGATTTTTAGACACTCCCAGCTGTGCTTGATTTATGTAATTTTCTGGGAATCCAAACTCAGGTACTCATGCCTATGTGGCAACCACTTTACTGACAAAGTCATCAACCTTGCTTTATTTTTCTTCTTGATGATTTGATTTAACTAATAGGCATGAAAGCGTACCTCAAGTCAACTTACATACACTTCTCTTTTCTTAGAATCCTGTTTCTATTATGTATTAAAGAGAAACCTGACAAGCAACAGTTATGTAAATGAAATCATTCTATTCAGTCCATCTTAGTCAGGCATCAACTGTTCCCGTTATATGCAGAGCCACTTTGAAATGAGCCTAGCGAGGACAAGAACAGAACCATCCTAATATCATTCCTTTGTGATCATAAATACTTATTATTTTAAAATCCCACTGAGGACTTTGTTATGGTAGATAACTGACACGGGATACAGGATGTATATAATTTTCCTGTTAAGTATAGCATATATATGGAAATATGTATAGGTTTTGACTGTTGTGATTGAGAAATGTTCCTCATAGGCTCACATAGTTAAATATTGGTTGCTGGTTGGTTGTGCTGTTTGGGAAGTTTAGGAAGTTTGCTGGAGGATATATGTCACTGGAGGCAGACTTTGAGGGTTTATAGCCTTGACCTGCTTTGAATTCGCTCTCTGTGCTTCATGTTAGTGTTTGAAGATGTGATCTTTCAGCTTCTTGTTCCTGCTGCCACACTGGTCACTAGCGACCATGCCTATCCACCATGGTGGACTCTTACCCCTCTGGAACCATAAGCCAAAATAAACTCTCCAGAAGTCACTTTTGGTCATGACATCTTATTACAGCAACAGAAAATTAATTAATTTATTAACAATCTCCAGGGATGAAAAAGTAGTACTTATTGGATATATAATGGTAAGAAGACATTCATCATATAATCTTTCAAAGTTTGGACATGAATATGTCTCACATATTTTAAAGAATATATTAAAATTTTATTAATTCCTAGACAGAACAAGTCAATAATAGACTATATGGTATCATGTATATCTTTGTTCTAGTTGCTAATTTTGTGACTTTGGGTCATTAAACATTTTAAAATATATATTTTATTGAATTTTTATGGATTTCATACAATACTTCTTAATCATATTTTGCCCCCCTTCCTCACTGCCCATAGGCCATTCTCAGGATTTCACACATTCTATCATAGATGTTAAGACCTATTGAGTCACGTTTGGGTACTCAGATGTCCCTCAGTATGATTTCATCCACTGGAACCTGTTCAGCCTATCTAACATCACTCCCTTAAAGAAGATCAACTCTCTCTCACCCAACAGAGATCAGTTTGCAATAGTTCCTCATCAAAGTTGTGACCTCCTGACCATTTAACCAGTTCTATGTTAATTTTGTCTGATTGAGTTTGCATGGGTCTTGTGCATGCTGACACCATTGCTGTAGACTTATACAAGCAAGGCCCCAGGTGTCTCTAAGACTCTTTTTCCATAAGCTCTTGAACCTCTTCCTCTGGCTCTTACAATCTTTCTGTCCCCTCTGAGATGGTCCCTGAGCACTGGGTGGGCAAAGTTTAATAAAGTCCTGTCCACACTCTGCATTCTCTTATTCTCTACACGTTGGCCATTTGTGGCCTTTTGTGTTCATCTCTCAATTGCATGAGGAAGTTTCACTGATGAGAGTTGAGAGATGCATTAGTATTCTCTCTACTCTTTGTTCCACTATGTTCCATGAGGTTCCATTGTAGCTCTATCACTTACCCTCTGTGTGTGATCAGTTGTGGAGCTCTATAATATTCTCTGTTTGTTGCAAAAAAAATTTTCTTTGATGAATGGTGGCTGCCATACTTATCTGTAAATATAAGGGTTAGTAAAGGGTTTATAAATATAAATCAACCCAATTTTTATCCATATCTTCCTTATTAAGGCCTGTTTACTACTGTTTTTCTCTTTCAGGTTCTTTCTTTTCCTTTACCTCCCTATTTCCTTTACATTATCCTGGTTCCTGTAGTTATGTCTGGTTACATACTCATAAAAATTTTCTCCTTAATAATTAGTAGATGTGAAAAGCATTATCATGGAAATCTGCCTGATGACTTTATATCCATGCTCAGATGCCAAGGAGCTCAGAAAGTAATCGACTGTGACTAGTAGTAATCTGATATATAGAGATTAGAAACACATGTGCAAACATCTTTATGTCAATTGCATTAAAAATGAAGTTTTCTGTATGAAACTGTGTATTTTAATAATGAAATGGAGGTCTTTTGTAAAGGTTAAAACTTCATTTAATTTTATGTCTTAGAGGGTTTGTACTGAGTACAATATTGTATAACTGTCCTAAAAATGTACAGACAATTTTGTAAGAGCTGCATCCTAGCTCAGAAAATTGTTATTGAATATGTCAATGCTGATGTAATGAAATGCTTCTTCTAAGTATGTGGTTATTAAATAAATAATTTAAAAAATACTAAAAGTGAATCTACCATACTTGCCAGTTATACAAGTCTTGGCATATATCCAAAGGACTCACCCTACTGTGGAGATACTTTTACATCCATTTTTATTGCTGTTCTTCCCACAATAGCTAAAATATGGAAACAAACTAAATATCTCTCAACTGATGAGTGGATAATGAAAATGTAGTACATTTACACAATGGAGTTCTACTCTGTGGTAAAAAAAAAAGATGAAATCATGAAATTTGCAGGTAAATGGAACTAGAAACTGTTACACTAAGTGAAGAAATATAGACTCAGAAAAAAACTACATATGTTTCTATGCTTGTTTTCATTTGTAGGTCTTAGCACCAAATTCTTATATGTGAGTTTATATCCAGATGTAATTGAAGGAGCCAGGAAAATGGAAAAGAACCATGGAAGGAAAGTGAAAGAAGGTGCATGAGAGAGAGGAATAGTAGGAGACAAGGTTTACTAAGGGTGATATGGGTAAAATGGAGGTATCTAACTGGGAGCATAAAAGGGACCATGGGGTAAAGGAGAAGAAGGCACTCAAGGGCGTAGGAATCGTATGAGATGAGGGGAATTTGAGAAAAACTGGGTACTTTAACTGGGGAGGGAAGAGGGAGGTTAGACAGGGATAGAGAGGGAGAGATAAATAATGCTTAGGTTTTGTGAAAAAACAGAAGGAAATGTATTAGATCAAAAGCCTACTGAAAAATACACACACACGGTATCTGTACATGAGTATATGTGTATGGCTGAAGGCTACATAACAAGAAACACCGTGCCAGATAGGAAAACTTTCCCTTTGAATTGTTGGTGAGGGTAATCCAAGGGACTCTCTCAATCACACAATCTATTGCCACAGCCCTTACCTTCCCCCAGCTTGAAGGTAAGACCCTAATGCTGAAGACAGGACATACTTATATCACAGGACTCAGAGCAACAGAGCTGGAACCAACCTGGAAGCCTTCTCCCTGACGACTAGCTCTCATAGCTTTGGAGGATACTACGCAAGTTGCTAAGAGAGAAAAACCAACCAATGGCCCAATCCCAGTTTTAAAGTCTAAATAAACTTTTTTAAGTTTTAGAGATGTCACTTTAATATCATTTTATGAGGATTAAATTCAAGGAAGCCTCAGTGTCAGTGAGAAGGGGATGCAATAGACCTGTGTAAATTGACTTGACTTCATGATTACTTTCTCGTGTTCACATATCTGTACTTCCTACTTTTCTTTTTCACCTACTGAGGATCAAATCTAGGACCCCACCATGCTAGAAAAGTTCTGTACTCCCGAGCTGCATCCAAGCATTTCTTTTCACTTTTGATTTTTTAAAAAAGTATTAGAACTAACAAATATTACCTTGGGAATTAGAAGCTTAAAAAACTGAAAATAAAGTGAAACAGGTAGATTAAAAGCCAAACACCAAGAATTTTTGAAAATGAGTATCTATCTATATAATATATATATATATATACATATATTACTTTTTAAAACAACATAATTTTAAAAATTCAAATAAGAGCAGACACAAATTGTTGGATAGTCTCAAATTAAGGGAAAATGAGCAGTTACCAATTTTATGTGTTTCTCCAATTCCATCATTTATTTCTCTCAATATTTGTTCACCACAATGTGCTTGATGAGTTTAAAAAAATATCAGATGAAGAGCTGCGGAGATAGATCAGTTAGTAAAGTTCTTACTTTTCAACCATAAGCAAGCACAATGACTTGAATTCCATCTCTGAAACCTACATTAAACAAAACAAAATAAACAAAAAAACCCCAAATCAACTTGCAATGGTGGAGATCAATTGTAATACCAGTACTGGGGTTGTGGAGACATGTGGATCTCTGAAACTGGCTGGTCAGACAACCTAGCTTACTTAATGAGTTTCAGGGTAGTGAATGACTCTCTCTCTCTCTCTCTCTCTCTCTCTCTCTCTCTCTCTCTCTTCTCATGCCTGATGAGCAACTTGCTGGGAAACACATTTTGTATTAGGTTTCAAATAGTAGCAGTAGCTTTAGTCAGGCATATACGTGTTTGCTTCCCAATCAAGATTTTTCACAGGGTTATCAGATTCAGCTTGCTTGGCAGGTAGGAACAACTGATACGCTCTAGGCACCACGGCCACCTCTCATTTTGTCTTTACCAGCCAGTCTGTCTGGAGCAAGTTGCACATCATTCTGATTCTTTATTCTGTATTTTCAAATTGATATTTTAAAAACTCCTTCATAAGCTTGTGAAGCTAAAGTCTAACAATTCCTGTAATATATCAATATGTCTATGAGTAAGGGTGTAGCTGGGCCTTGAAAAGAAATGACCTATTAGGAATGGGGACAGAATATCTAGGATGTCAGTTCTTTTGTCCTATAATAGCTGTGATCTTTGTTATATTTATTTACTGTGTTGCTGATGCTTAGTTGTTTGAATAATATAAGAAAAAATCCTGCTTTTCATAGTTCACTAATAAACTTTGTATCACCTTGAGCACTAGGGAGAAAATGATTTCCCACACTAATTTTTTTTAATCTAAAATTCTCAGTTAAAAAAATCAATGCAAATTGATTCAATGTCAACCTGATGAACTGAGGTAAGAAGGCTGGGTCATAGTTCAGACGCATGGCATGTTCTTCCTCATGCTGTGAGGAAGAGCAATATCATAGTCCTATGCCTGCACCTGACAAAAACTCAATGAAAAGTCTACTTTTATATATAATATATGGAAAACCTCATATTTCTGCATAAGAATATAAAAATTTTTCCTAAAATAACTAATGAAAGATTATCTTTAAACATTATGGGAGTGATAATTAAACATTCCTTAGTTACAAGTGAGTAATATACTTAAATATGTCTAATATTTGGAGGTGGCTACAACCTGAATCACAGTGATAAGGAATAGAATTGACATTCTCACTATTTTTTCAGGTATTCATATTTTATAGCACATATCCAAATATTTTAGTTTTAAATAATTTAAAAAATTATTTTGTGTTAAGCTGTTAAATGATCAGGAAATGATGATAATGAATGTGCAGTAAATGATTAATTTTACTCTAGATTATGTCACATAGTTTGATCTACATTTGAGACAAACACCCCATTCACCTGTTTAAAATTTAAAAAAACATAAACATATAGAGATTATGAATTAATTTTAATATTTTTCATCTGCCTTAACAATTAGTAGGAAGAGGAGAAGGTAGTTTTGAATCTTCGAATAGTATGCTTAACTATGTGTGTGACTCTAATAATGAAGTTTGGACTTGAAGAAAACAGCCAAAAAAACTTCAGCCCTGTTTACTCTAATGTACATGTGTTTACCTAAATTCTAGGATACATTTTCAGAGAATTAAAAGGGATTTCTTTGATACTGACAATTTGCTAGTGTTACTGTCATAAGGCTACATCAACACTGTCATAATTTTCTTCCACTACTTGCTATATTTATTTTGCTTTTTTTACCCAGGCCCCCTTAAAATCCCTCACATTTACCTATAGAGTGTTTTCATGCCTGGAAGGTTTCATCTGCCCACCATGATTCAGGTAGGATTGACTCTTAGGCATCCAAATTAACATAAAGATCACTATTTTAGCAAACGTTAATCATGTTGAACATCACAAGAATCTCACTGCTTGCTTTCCCAAGCAATTGCACCATAGCTCAAAAGGAACTGATGAACTGGTGCACGCATTTAACCTCAGTATTTGAGAGACTCTGATGATCCCTTTGTTTTACAAAAATTTCTGAATTCCATGTAATCCCATTTGTCAATTCTTGAGATTATTTCTTGTGTTATTAATGTTCAGAAAACAATTGCCCTTGCTTATATCCTGATGTGTTTTACCTATGTTTTACTCTATTAGTATTAAAGTTCTGCATCTTACATTAATATCTTTTATCTGTTTTGAATTGATTTGTGTAAAGGATGAGGGGTATGGATCTAGTTTTATTATTCTACATGTGAAATACTAATTTTCTCAGCACCATTTAGTAAAGAGGCTGTCTTCAACAATGGATGCATTTGATAGCTTCTGGTTCTATTTTGTTGTTGTTGTTGTTGTTGTTGTTGTATTTTTGAGACAGTGTCTTCCTATAACCCCAGCTAGTCTGGAATTCACTGTGTAGACCAGACTGGCCTCTATCTCATAAAGATCTGCCTGTTGAGTGCTGGGACTAAAGGCATACACCACCACATCTGGCTCTAGCTTTAGTTTTCCATAGAAAAATTGGGTCGTTCTAACTGGATTTATTTCAGGACCCTCTCTTCTATGTAGTTGATCTACATATCTGTTTTTTTTTTATGCAAGCACCATGTTGTTTTGGTTATTGTGGCTCTGTAATATAAATTGAATTCAGGTATTATGATATTTTCAACATTTCTCTGTCTTCATAAGATTGCTTTAGACATTAGGACATGTGGTTAAAAAAACCACATACATAGTTTATAAGAAAATCTACAAAAACCCCTCATGTTTTAAATAAGCTTAAGATTTTTTTTTGGACCATACTCAGATAACTTTGACCACATATGGCTTGTGGTATGGTTATGGGTTGGATATGCTGGATAGCTGTTCAGTCTTTTATACTTACATATGAATTTTTAAGATTACTTCCCCTAGTTCTGTGTTGAATGCCACAGGGATTTTGATGGAAACTGTGTTGACTCTATAGATTTTTTTGTAATATGGAAATTTTCATAGTATTAATTTTTATCTACCTATCCATGAACATGGGAGGGTTTTCTATTTTCATTGTGTTCTTCAAGTTTTTGTTATTGCCTTCAAGTTTTGATTATAGGGGACTTTTACTTGCTTTGTTAAAATTATTCCTAGATATTTATTCATTATTTTTAAGCTGTTTTGAATGTGATTTTTCCATATGTGTTTTGGTGAGTTCATTATTGGTATACATATGTTGTATTTTTGCATGTTGAATTTATCCAGATACTGTCCTGAGGGTATTTATTAAGGCCTAAGAGTTTTCTGGTATAGTTTTTAGGGTCTTTTAGATATAGGATCATAATGTATATGAACAGGGATATTCCTTTCTTATTTGTATCCCTTTAATTTCTTTCATGTCTTACCGCACTGATTAAGATTTCTAACATTACATTGAATAAGAGTGGAGAGAGTTAGCAGCTGTGTTTCCATCCAGATTTTAGAGGAAATGTTCTCTGTTTTTCCCCATTTAGTATAATGTTAGTTAAAAGGTTTGGTGTTTATAGTCTTTATTATGTCAATGCATGTTCCTTATATTCCTAGTTTCTTCAAAACTTTTATTATGAAGGATGGTGAAATTCATCACAGACATTTTCTGAATTAATTGAAACTATCATGTGGTTCTGTAATTAAACTATGTATTGAATTACCCTTACTGACTTCTACATGTTGAATGAACTTAGCATCTGTGGAATAAAACCAACCTGGTCATGATGTATGATTTTCCTAACGTGTTCTGAATTCAATTTACAAGAATTATATTTAAAAGTTTTGCATCTGTGGTCATGAGAGAAGCTGGTCTACAGTTTCCTTTCTTTGCTATTATCCAGAATGAGCTGTGCTCTTTCGTTTCTATTTTAGGTATTAATTTGAGGAGGGTTTGTGTTATCTTTTCTTAAAGGTTTAGTAGAATTTGGCAGTGAATTCACCTAGTTTTAGAATTTTTCAGAGTATTTCTTTAAACAGTTCTTCAATCTGGTTATATGATAAGGATAAATGTAAATTGTCCACATTATTTTGATTTAATTTCAATAGGTCATACAGGTCTAGAAATTTCTCTGTGTCTTTTATATTTTTAAGTTTTTCAAATGTAACTTGCAAAGCAGTCCTAGATTAGTATTTCATTGGAATTACAACCTTTTCTTTTCTCTCTACTTTTACTAACTTGGGATCTTCTCTTTCTTTCTTTTGTTCAGTTTTGCAGTGGACTGTCCATTATACTTATTTGTCCAATGAATCAACAAACTCCATTTAATCAATTTTATGTGTTTTGATTTCAGTATTCATTTAATTCACAACTTTTCTGATTTTTATTATGTCTTTCTCTGTACTGCTTTTTGGTTTAGATTACTCTTATTTTTATGGGAAATTGGCATCTATCGCTAGGTTACTTATTTGAGATACTATATTTTATGGAAGTTCCATATGTAAGTCAACTATATCTAGAAATCCACACATTTCTTTGATTTTTACAGTTTACCGTAATATAGATTTTAAAAATATGTCTCTATTATCCTCTGGATTTCATCAAGAGTCTGCTATGTTTCCCTTTTCATCTCTGAGTTTGTTAACTTGGGCCCTCTCTCTCTCTCTTACTTTTGTTCAATTTGGCTAAAATTTTGTCACTCTTATTTTCAAAGAGCCAACTCTTAGTTTCAGTGGTCTCTTCTCACCAGATGGCCTGGAACTTGCTATGTAGTCCAGGCTGGCCTCAATCTCTCAGAGATCCTCCTGCCCCAGCCTCTCAAGTGCTGGAATTAAAGGTGTGCACCTCTACACCCAGCCTTCATCTATTGTTTTTCTGTGTTCTTTGTTCTTGTTTTTCCAACTCCTTCAGGTGCATCAATAATTATAATTATAACTAATAAATTCTAAGTAATTAATACCCAATCTCTCTTTTATAAAATGTAGGCACTTACTGATATAAATGTCCCTTTCAGGGCTCCCTCCATGTTTCATGTAGGTTTTTGATAGGTTGTATTTTCATTTTCATTCAATTTAGGAAATTCTAATTTCCTTTTTGATTGCTCTCTTGATCGAATTTTCACTTAGCAATGTGTTATTTGGTTTCCATGAATTTGTATATTTTCTGTAGTTTATGTTAGTGTTGATATACAGCTTTATTCGTTTTAAGTTAGAAAGATTGCAGGGTGTTATTTCAATTTTCCTGTACTTGTTGGAATTTGCTTTTTTCCCTGATATGTGATAGACGTTGTAGAATGTTCCATGGGCTTCTGAGAACAAAATGTGGTCTTTAGTGTTTGGGTGGAATGTTCTGTAAATGTCTGTTAGGCAAATTTGATTTGTGATGTCATTTAACTTCCAAGTGTTTTTCTGTTTAGTTTTGTCTTATTAACCTATTAGTAAGCATGAAGTATTGAAATCCCCACTATTACTGTGTTGAGATGAAACTATGGTTTTATATTTAATATTTCTTTTATGAAATTGGGTGCCCCTGTGTTTAGACTTGTAACATCTTCTTGGTGTTTTTTTTTCTTTAAGGCATATAAAGTGTCCTTTAGCAACTCTTCTCACTAGTTTTTATTTGAATTATGTTTTGTTATATATTATAATAGCTATGCCTTCTTGTTGCTTTGTTCCATTTGCTTGATACACCTTGTTACTCCATTTATCCTAAAGTGGTGTGTATTTTCATTAGATGCGTCTTTGGAGGCACCAAAAATTGTTCTTTTAATTATAAATTTATTTTTATTTTACTTGTGCAAGTGTTTCACCTGCATGTATGTAAGTGCAGCATGGGTGTACAATGCCCAAGAGGCCAAAAGAGGGCATCAGATCCCCTGGATTTGGAGTTATCAATGGTTATTAGCTGCCATGTGGTTGCTAGGAACTAAACCAGGATCCTATTCGGTGCTCTTAACTGCTGAGCCATTTCTTCAGGCCCTACATCCTGTTTTCTAGTCCTATAGACTGGTCTGTATCTCTTTATTGTGAAATTGAGATCATTAATATTGAGGGTAATTGTTTAACAACCTATATTAATCCCTGTTGTTTTGTTGTGGTGGTGTTGATTTCTTAGACCTCTTTAGACTGATTGCTTGTACTTGCTTGTCATATTCTCTTGGGCGTGTTTAATCTTCTCTCCGGTTTGAAATAATTCTTTCCATTATCTTCTTTAGAACTGATTAAGTTGTTATAAATACCTTAAATCTGTTTTTAATCATGAAAAGTTTTTCTTTCCCCTTTAATTATGACTCATAGTTTCTCTGGTATAATACTTGAGCAAAGGTAACTGCATTCTTTAAGAGCTTGTTGAGAATCAGTCCAGACCCTCCTTCCTTCAAGTATCCATTGAAATACTAGGTGCTATTCTGATGGACTCCTTTACTTATGATTAGGTCTCTCTTGTCACTTGCAATGTCTTTTCTTTGTTCTATATAGTTAGTGTATTGATTGTTACATGACATTGGGAATTTCTTCTCTGGTCCTGTGTAGGTGATGTTCTTAATGCTTCTTGTGCCTTGATAGCCATCTCTTGCCTTTCATTTTAGAAATTTTTCTGTAATTTTGTTGAAAATATCTGGTTTGCCATTGACTTGGGTTTATTCTCCTTCTTTTATAACTATTATTCATAGGTTCGCCCTGTTTATACTGTGCCAGAGTTCCTGAATGTTCCATTCCTGGCTTTTATTAGATTAACACTAGTAACCCCACTGACAAAAAAAATAGTGTACACAATATTATTAGCATCTTTTGTTTTCTAAAATGCTTGACACTTAAGAAGAGATTGATTTTTATTTAATTAACTATCAATATATTTCCGCAATAGGACTACTCATTATACCATAATTCTGTAACAATATTGATTAATGCTACAGGCCTTACTCTGTTCTCAGTGGAATGTTGGGGATAGAGTGTGGTGCCCTGACCACCATTCTAACAGAGGAAATGATACCACAGTCCTAATCCCTCTTGAACACTGATTATACTTCTACTGTAAGACTTACACCTAAAACATTAAATTTTTTTCACTTGTTATTATTATTTATTGTTATGTGTATGAGTGTATTGTCTGCATATATGTAAGTGCACCCATATTGTGCAATGCCTGCAGAAGTCAGAAGAGGGCATCAGATTCCCTGAAACTGGAATTATGGATGATTATTAACTACCTGTGGGTGCTGGGAATTGAATCTGATCCTCTGCAAGAGAAGCCAGTGCTCCTAACTGCTGGGCCATCTCTCCAACCCCAGACATTGCTATTTTTTTTAATGTAAAACTTACATTTAAACATTCATATAAAAAAAAAAAAACAAGCATCCACCTAATTTCAAGTGCACAAGTTTTAACACAGAAAGGTAAGGACATTACAAATCTAAACATATATACACCAAACATATTTTCACATAATTTAACACTACAAATAATACTAGATGACTGAAAATTTTCATGTTAATGCCAGCACAAACACAGTGGGCCACTTCAATATCCCAGTATCACCAATGATAGGACACCTTGACCCAAAAACAATTTAAAAATCTAAATTAAATGACATCATAGATCAAATCTACCTAACATGCTTCTACAGGGCATTGCATCTCAACATCGTTGAAAACATTCCTTTCAGCAACCATGGGACTCTCTAAAAAATAAACAATATACTAGGACAAAAAACAAGAGTGTAAATATGGGAAACTTGATGTGACATTTTGCCTTTGATTATCAGTACTCACATGACTGCTCACACCTCTCTTTAATTTTAGTTCCAGGGGAGTTAAGCTTTTTATTTGTTTGGGTGGGCACCAGGCATGCATGTGGTACACATACATGTAAGCAAACACTCACACACATCGAGTATAATAAATAAATTTAAAGATCCCACCTAATAAGTGTCCATGCATAGATAGGTACACTATTAATTTCTAACAGATGTTTAATTAACTAATACCAATCCTTCTCAAACAACAATTCTATAAGTCCCCAAAGCTGACAACGGTACCAAGTTTTTAAATTTTTTTTTTTTACAAAACTGATATTACTCTGTTATCCAAACCAGATAAATCACAACAACAAAAAAAATACAACAAAAGTAGAAAGGTGCATCTAAGAGGAACAGAGGGAGAGGGGAGGGCAAAAAAAGGCAGCAGGAGATAAAGACTGTGTGGAGATGTCACGGTGAAACCCGTTAAGTTTTACAATTGATATGAACTAATTTTTATAATAAATATCCGTTAAAAAAGAAAATGCATGCAACAAATCCTCAAGTGAATACTTGCATTCTGGATTCAAGAGAACATCAGAAAGATCATACACTCACCATGATATAGTTGGCTTTATTACAGTGATGCAGGGATGGTTCAGGCTATCCAAACTATTAAATAGAATGCATCACATAAATTAGCTCAAGCACAGAAATCACATATCATTTTAATTAAGGCAGAAAAAGTATTTGACAAAATCAAATGCCATTTCATGACAAAAGCCCTGAAAAGAGTAGGCATACAGAAGATTTATCTAAGCATCAAAAAGCCTATATATAATAGAGTGCAGCCAGCATAACTAAATGTAAAATAATTCTCAAAGAATTTCCACTAAAATTAGGTACAAAGCAATGGTGCCCATTTTCTCCTTTCTTATTCAATACAGTGTTTAAACTCTTAGCTAAAACAACAAAATAAGAAAGGGAAATAAAAATCATGAGAGGTAAGGAAAAGAAAAATCTTATACATATGATATATAATATTTTATGTCATATATTATATAAAATCTATATCTTGTATGTAATATAAAATTGTAGGAGATACCCTAAAGACTCCACCAGAATCCTCTCAGAGGTGGTGAACACTTGCAGTAAATTCAAAGTTGTTGCATAAAACTATTCTCCAACAGGCAGACTATGGACAGATGCCTTCTTCCCAAGCTTGGTTGCACTGACTTGCCTAGGATCATCACACCCAAGCTGGTGAACTGTTAAACTGAGCAAGAAAGGAGGAGAGAGAAAAGGGAGAGTCTGCCACACCTCTCAACCAACCAATCAGTCCTAGTTGCATGAAGGGGAGAGGCTAAGGGTATATAAACTGAGGAAGCCATGGGGAGGCTCTCTAACTGTTTTGTGCAGCTGTGGGGAAGACACCATCCATGCTTGGATGAAGGCTTTCTAGTGTGGCCTTTGGGGACAGGTAGGGGGGAAGTACACACATGTCTATAACGTAAACCCTCACCCATTGCTCTTTAAGCCCAATAAACTTACTGATTTCTAGACTGTAGTTGGGTGAAAACAAGCCTTTGCTTATCATAGAGACCAAGGTGGAGGGGGGCATGCTTTTTAACACCTCAAGTAAAGAATTTTAGCTATAACAGTACATAAAATTAACATGTGACAATCAGTAGTGTTCCGATGTATCAACTACAAGCATGCTGAAAAAACAGAGAAACAATCCGGTTGACCAAAGCCTAAACCCAAAATACCTTACAAACAAACCTAACCAAGGAAGTGAAATCCCTCTACAATGAAAACTTTAAAATACTGAAGGAGTAAATTAAGGAAGATACTTGAGGAGGGAAGAATAACTGATGTGAAAATTGTTACACGATAAAAATAAATCTACAGTTTTAATATAGCCCACTTCGTTTTCAGTACCATTCTTTTCAAAAATAGAAACAATAGAAATCACACACGTCATATAGAAGCACAAAAGATCTCAGAGAATCAAAGCAATATTGAACAAACAAAGTGACTATGGCAGAAAAACCATAACTGATTTCAAGTTATACTACAGAGTCATAATAACACAGCCAATGTGGTACTGGCACAAAAAAGACACATAGATCAATGAATAGAGGATCCAGATATATATCTTAAAGCCAGCTGAGTTTTAGAAAAGATGAACACAATGCATATTGGAAAAATGACAGCCTGTTAACAAATGTAGATTGAAAAACACATGAATATTCACATGTGGAAGAATGAAATTTGATATGTCTTCAGGCTTCACAAAATCAACTCCAAATGAATTAAAGAATTTAATATATGACATGAAATTCTGAATGTGTTACAGGAAAAAAATAAGGCAAACAGTTGAAGATATAGGCAAAACAAGGACTTCCTCAGTAGGAATCTAGTCACTCAGAAAATTAGGCCAATGATTGACAAATGGGATATCTTGAAATTAAAAAGTTTCTATATAGTAAATAATCAGTTAATCAAGTAAAGAAATGGCTTAAAAATGGGATTAAATCTCTCTTACCTATACACCTGACAGGATTAATAGATATAATGGACAGCAAACTAAAAATATTGATTAGAAATATATAGTCCACTTTCTAGTCTATTCACTAAGATTAATTGAATCGTTTTTATTTTGTAGAATCAAAACAAAAAGGTTGCACTTACTACATAACGGAAACAGACTGATTTTGACATATATTAAATTATGGGCTGGGGATGTAGGTTAGTTGGTATAGCACTTGACTAGCATGAAGGAAGCCCTGGTTTTGCTCTCCAGTCCCACCTGAATGGTGGTATGTGCTTATAACCTAAGCCTTCACAAGGAAGATCAGAAGTTCAAGATCATTCTCAGCTACTTAAAGGGTTCAAAATCACCCTGGATTACATTAGGCTTTGTCTCAAAAATACGTTAAGTGATTTTTTAAAAAAATCACTCTTTGAGGAAACAGTTGTTTTTCTCTACTTGACATAGTAAGAAACAATTTTGGGGCAAGGAATGTAGCTTTAGTTGTACTTGTCTTGCATGCATAAAAACCCTAGGTTATCATTTCTAAAAGAACTTAAATGATCCACCTAAGCTTTCAAAGGCATACATAAATGAACAAAAAAAACAAACAACAAAACTTTTTTTCCACATAGCCAATGGGCCTTTATAATGTGACAGCGCTATAGCAACGGTTGAGAAGTCAGAGAAAATAGGAAAGAGTACATGTTCTAAAGTGTGACAATACAGGCTGAAAATAATTGGCCGAGAGAGATGACTCAGTGGTTAAGAGCACTGGCAGCAGGCCAGGGTTTGGTTCTGAGCACCCACATGATGGTTAGCAACCAGTAAATCCAGTTCTGGGGGATGTGATGCCACTGTCCTCTTCTGTTATCTTTGGGCATTGCACATATAGAGGCACTTACATACATGCAGGCAAAACACTCATACACCC
Source organism: Nannospalax galili (assembly GCF_000622305.1). NCBI lineage: Eukaryota > Metazoa > Chordata > Mammalia > Rodentia > Spalacidae > Nannospalax > Nannospalax galili. The sequence goes on from NW_008336901.1 coordinate 1,194,778, forward strand.
AAAATGAAAATAAAAAGAATTTTTAAAATCTTATCGTTCATACTGCAATGGGCCAGCTTATATCTACAGCATAAACAAAATAGCATAGATTATAAAGCAAAGGATAATTCATAGTTGAAGTTGAAGGAAAAGTAGTATTCTGGGAATAAGTGCCTAACATAGTTTTCAAAGAATTTAGGGCTATGAGGCGCCTCTTCCCTCACACTGGTACCATGTATTCCAGTCACATATTTATTTTTCAGTGATAAGATAATGATTTTTTAGAAGATGGTCAAAGAAACAATGTATTCTCATGGATAGAAGAAAGTAATTAAAATGACACCAAATATTTAAATATAGCTTTATATCCAAAGAACAATATATTATTTAACAAATTCCTATAGTCGTCCTTATGATTCTTCTGCCAAAGTCTATCTAACTTGAAATGCTATCTAATTGAACTTAACATTCTTTCTCATATGCCCATTAATATAAACAGGAACTTTTAAAGTAAAATTAAATGCAAATAAATTAAGGCAACAATTTATAAGCCATCTCAAATCATGACTCTTTCATGTGCAAGTTCTTTAATTTATACTCTTCCCGATCGTAAGCATTCACTTTTATGCTGTATATCTTTGCAATTTTTTAGCCTATGCTACACTTTTCTTTTGTTGGTTAGACTAATGCTTTCTCTTTCCCAAGTATGATATTTCACTTTACAGAACTAGGAAACTCAAAAATTGAGGATAACAGAGGTGAGTAAGAATTCAAAATTTTTCTTAGGCATTTATTTTGAAAAAAATTCACTCACTGAAAAGTAGCAAAAATAATGAAATTCATCCCGATGGGAGCCCTGAGTTTGCCCCAAGTTAACATTTCTCCACATTTGCTTAATTGCTCTTTCTTTCTTTTCTCATTTTATGCACATTCTCATGTGTGTGTATAAGTAAGCACATGTATGTGCAGGTGAATACCTGAGTATGTGTGCTTTTCTATAAGTTTTGAGGGTATGTTACAGAGCTGATGACTGAACACTAAATAATTTTATGTGTATCTAGAAAAAGCGTGAAATCCAATGGGGAGGCTATGGGAGGCACTGATGTGGGAGGGTCTAAATTTAATTCAAATTAAATGAATGAAATATGAAATGCACAAAAACTCAATAGAAACAATTTTGAAAAGAAATTGAAGTTTATAACTATTTATTCAAAATTCAAGAAATATTGAAGCAAAATTGATTTTTAATCTGTAAACATTCAGCTTTGAAAATGTTCAATAATTTCTTTTATGGGAAGAAAACAATCTGGCTTAGAATCCAATCCAAAGCAGACTGTAATCTCTTTTATATTCTTGAGTCTCCTCCTTACTCTGGGAAAGTCCCTGGGATTCCCTGTGACTTCAGTGACTTTATTTATTTCATGATATCAGACCATTGGGTGGAAGATCCTTTATTTGCATTTTCAGGTATTTCCTTGTGATTAAATAACAGCAATGCAATTTGTATGTCACTATAAAATGGGAGCCTGTGTTCATTCAGTAAATAACACCAGGAGGTGCAATATGTTGATAAGAAAAATAGTTTCTTGAATAAAGTCTGATAGATCAGCATGTCTAGTATAATCTAATCAGATTAGTATAAATAATATGCATAATCTTTGTCTTTGATGTTGAAGTTTTAACTTTCACTTGATTTCTTTTTCTAACTACTAAATATTAAATTGGAAGTACTATATGTTGGATGTACACTGAGTTACTTCACTATGTTTAAAGCTAATAAAAGATACATATAAATGGAGATACATTCATGAGAATACAAAAGTACACATATGGAGCAAGTACATTTCCTTATGATTAATACTTTAAAATCATGTTTTTCATTTTTAATGAAAAACTGTGAATAACATACATGATAGTCTGCATTATTTCCATCCCTTCCAGTATCCCTCCATCCCCTCCCATGTCTCCCCTACTCCCTCTCAATTTCTCGTCCTCTTCTTATTATTGCTACATACACATAAATACACATACACACACGTACACACACACACACACACACACACACACATGTACACTATATATATATATGAAATCTGGAAACATGATAAACTTAGACATAATCTTAAAATATCAAATAAGGTCATAAGGTCTTGTTTCCCCTGTACCCAAGGAAGCTCCACTCTCTCCCTCCTTTGTCTGCTTTCTAGCCTTGGGCCCAGGCCCAGTCCTGCTCTTTCCACCCTAAATCTTTGGACTACCCTTACTCCAAACCTGCCCACTGTGTTCTGGTCCCCTGCACCAGACTAAGTTATCCAGCTTAGTTTGTTAGATACTCCCAGCCTTTCCCCACCCCCACCTTGCCTTTGGCCTCCTGATCTGCCTGCTGCAGACTTGCATACTACCTACCCCAACAAGTGTACTGAATACCACTCACCAAAGAAGTTTCTTTAGCAACAAATGGGGGCTATTACAGAATTCTACTAATGGCCACACACAGAGAATATATGTCTAAGAGATGCCCCGTCTAAGTGACACATCTAGAGTGGAACCCCTACACTTAAGGCTCATGGAACATAGTAGAATAGGGGATAGAGAAAATACTAATACATTCCTCAACTCACCAATGAAATTTCCTCATACAACAGAGAGTGATGTACACAGAAGGCCACAACAGACTAAGTTTTAGAGAATAAAAGACTGTACCATGTGTGTGCCTGGATAGGACTCCTAACCTCACCCACCCATGGCTCAGGCACCATTGCAGAAGAGAGGGAAGAAAGATTGTAAGAGCCAGGGCTTGTGCATGAACATAAGGAAACAGAGGCTTTCAGGCCTCTGGGAACTTGTTCATATCAACTTGCAACAATGGTCACAACATGCACATTACCCATGCTGACTCAATCAGACAAAAACCCAACACAGAACTGGGAAAATGGGCAGCAGGTCTCAACCTTAGCTGAGGAACTATTGGCAGCTGATGACTGTGGGAAGAGAGTAGGTATTCTTCTTTAAGGCAGTGACTCTAGATAAGTTGACTAGACTCCAGTGAATAAATTTGCTCCAAGGGATATTTGGTACAAATGCTTGAGTGGATAGGACTTAATATATATGACAGAATGCGTGAAATCTGGTAGGGGGGACACGATGGGGGAGGGAGGTCTAATCTGATTAAGAGCTATCACATGAAATGAACAAAAACTCAATAAAAGTATATTTAAAATTCAAGAACTGGAGCTGGAGAGATGGCCTAGTGGTTAAGAGCACTGACTGCTCTTCCAGAAGACCCAGGTTCAATTCCCAGGACCCTCTCGGCTGCTAACAACTGTTCATAACTCCAGTTCCAGGGGATCTGATGCCCTCTTCTCACCTCTGCACGCATTGCATGACACGGGTGCACCTGTCTACATGCAAGCAATACACTCACACACATAAAATAAAAAAATAAAGTAAATAAATAAAATTAAGAACTATGATACTAAAATATAAATGCAAATATCCAGCTACAATTTGTATCAAAATTTACTTAAAAGTAAAAATGAGCCATCATTACCATCAAAAAAGAAGTAATAGATGTCATGGGGGAAAAAGGCATCATGAAAGTACTGGGTCTACAGGCAGCTCTGTACTTCAAGGGTGTGTTGGTACTGAACTTGTAGGGCACTGAAGACTTGGAGGAACTTAGAGAAGAACACTATTTGTGGTGAGGCACAGGGATTGTCCCATCACCATATGTATTTATGGAATAATTTTTAAAGTCATTATTTAGCCATCAGTTTTCACTAATGTTTGAGAAGACAAAATGTGATTGACATGGCAGCAGCATTCCAGGCTGAAGGTGAAGTGTGATTGTCCTACATGGTTTATATTGAGTTGAGTGAATATGATGACCATGAGAATTATACAGAGAGCTGATAAGGAATTCAACGACAGTGATTGATCTCAACTACACCTCACCTGGGTCAGCTGTTCTCAGTGTTCTTGAACCAGGAGCACAAGTATCCTGGAACTAATGGACCTAAAGAACCTTAGATCCGACCACAAAACTACTAGAATAGTGTTTATCCATGTTTGAGCAAGCCTTCCCTGTTATGTTGACACATAATTAAGCTTAAAAAACTCAGGCCTTAGCAGCAAAGTATGGCTGTGAGTTATTGAGCAGAGTATGTGACCTTAAAAATCAGTCTCAGGTGCTGTAAAGGAGTCTAGACAAGTGTCTTCCTTCTCTAACTATGAAGCAGGGATGATTAAACTTCTGAGTTTTGGGGGGCTGGAGAGATGGCTCAGTGGTTAAAAACACTGGTTGTTCTTGCAGAAGACCCAGGTTCGAATCCCATCACCCACATGGCAGCTAACAATTGTCCATCAGTAACTCCACTCCCAGGGGAGGATCCATCAACAGCCTATTCTGACCTCCACAGGCATTGCATGACACAGGTGCACTTACCTACATGCATGCAATACACGAATACACATAGAATAAAAATAATAAATTAAAAAAAAACTTCTGAATATTCAATGGAGATAAAACAATGTGTGTTATGTGCACTGTCTGGTGGCAAGGGATTGATAAATATTTGCTCCTATTCTTATTGGTTGAAAAAAAAGAACGCAGTCTTACATTAATGTAAATTTCTCACAGGCACACTATGGCCATTGAACTGAACTGAACTGCAAGGTTTTTTTTTTGTTGTTGTTTTTGTTTTTTACTTAAAACACTGGTAGAGGTTATCACTGAACTTGAATATAGCAAATTTATATTAAAGTAATTATTGATAAAACTTTTTTCTTAGTGTTTTTGAGACAGGGTCTCCCTGTAGCCCCTGCTGTCCTGAAACTCACTATGTGGACCAGGCTGGACTTGAACTCACAGAGATCCGCCTGCCTCTGCCTCCCAGGTGCTGGGATTAAAGGTGTGCACCACCACACCTGGCTCATAAAACACTTTTTAAATCAAATAAAAATATTCTTACTGGTTTGGTGAAAAATAAGTATTTTAATTTAGGAGAAATAGCATCAATACTGACTTGACTGGCAGGATTCTTTGGTTTTTCTAGCTGCATGACTTTTCAGTGATAATAAACCCATGATTGAATTAATTCTTCCATGTAATACATTTCACAATATTTAATGGAGATAAAATTATAATTTCATAATTTCCTTCTGTCATGGGAGCTATAATAATATTAAGGTAATATTTAATATTGACTTTAATTAAACTTAGTTTAGGATCATGATATTACTATAAGAATCAATAGTTCACAAGGAAGAGACCAGGTTGTTACATTTGAAACAACTTTTAGCTCATTTGTTTTGTTGCTCAGTAAGTGGAGGTAGAGTTTTACTGAAAAATGATCATCTGCCTAATTTAAAAATATTGGCTCATTTTTCTGAGGGAACTAGACTAGTAAAACTCTGCACTTGTGACATAGGCTCACTTTCTAAAATATTATTTAATAACCACATGCTTAGAAGAAGCATTTTGTTACAACAGCATTGGCATATTCAATAAAAATTTCCAGAGCTAAGATGAATCTCTTTCAAAATTGGATGTAAATTTTTAGGTTTACATTTGAATTATTACAGTTATATAATATTGTACTCAGTATAAACCCTGTAAGACATAACATTAAATGAGGTTTTAAACTTTAAAAAAGATCTCCATTTCATTACTAAAATACACAGTTTTATGCACAAAAATTCATTTTTAATGCAATTGACATTAAGACGTTAGCACATGCGTTTCTAATCTCTATATATCTGATTATTAATAGTCATAGTCGGGTATGTTCTGAGATTCTTGGCATCTGAACATGGATATAAATTCATCACGTAGATTTCAATGGTAGTGTTTTTCCCATCTACTAATTATTTAGGAGCAAATTTTTATGCTTTGAAGATATATTATTGTTTTAATCACTATTTTTTTAAATTCTTAATAACTACATGATTAGAAGAAGCATTTCACTACAGCTTTAACATATTCAGTAACACACTCCAGAGCAAGAGTACATCTCTTTCAAAAGTGGCTGTAAATTTTTAGGTTTACATTTGAATTATTACAGTTATATAATATTGTACTCAGTATAAACCCTGTAAGATATAAAATTGAATGAGTTTTTAACCTTTAAAAAAGATCTCCATTTCATTTTAGAATATACTGTTCCTTGCAGAAGGACTCATTGTTTTTCCTCCTAAAACTGAGATGTTGGTGCATGCATCTCTAATCTGTATGTATCTGATTACTATTACTAGTCATAATCGGTTGCACTTGGATCCTTGGAGCATGTGTATGTCCATAAAGTCATCAGGTAGATTTCAATGATGTTTATCAACTCTACTAATTAGCATAACGTAAATTTCCATGCTTCCTCCTCAAATATAATACATTTTAAAAAATTTGTTGACGTGTGTGTGTGTGTGTGTGTGTGTGTGTGTGTGTGTGTATCACACAGAACATCCCAAACCATCTTATTCAAATATACACCCCAGTTCCCAGATGGCACCATCCTATAGCCTCCCTCCCCCGACTAGAGCCCTTATACTCTGATATCCCTGCTACTGTCTGCTGTGTTGTCGGCACCCCCAGCCATTCCCCACTACTTGCCCGTCTGCTGAATCTAGTCAGCCTATCTAGTGGTCTTTGTTTTAGGAAGGTCACTGTTCCTCATCTAGTAGCAATCAGTTGTCAATATTCCTTTAGATAATATTGGAGTCTGCTGTTCATTTTCCCAGTTCTATGCTGGGTTACTCTCTGGGAGTCCCTTTGGCCACCCTGGCCAACAACTCAAAAGAAGGTATCTCCTATCTGACATTATTGCTTGTTATATAGTCTTTAGCTATGCTTATGGACTCTTAAGAAATTATCTTGTCCCCTTTAATCTTTGGTTATACTTTCCTTTTGGGTGTTTAAGGCCATACAATAGGCCCAGATAAAACAACTTATTTTTACTCTTAAAGTCTTTGAGAATCTGTTGCTCAGGGGTCACATGGGCTTGGGAGGAGCCCCTGGCTCTTTTCTTTTACCAGTTCTGCATATATAAAGATAAGTCAAAGGACCTGCTCACTATGGTTGGCTTCACTTGGAAGCAAGGAGGAAATGATTCCTCTATGTTGACCCTCCTCTTTGTAGACTGAACACTGGTTCAAGTCCATCTAGTGGGGTCTCCTTGCCTCCTTGATCAAGATGACACGTGACCCACCACAATTACAGGACATTTGAGAGATGGTCAAATCCCCTGGAACTAGTCAACCTAGGAGGGCAAGGAGCAAAAAGTGTCCTTTATGTCCCTCTGACCAAATTATTATAGGGCTCAAAGTATGTCCATTAAACATCCAAGAAGGTTAGTTATACCAGTCTGGTGCTTTTAATTACTGTGTGTCATGTAGATAAATCTTGGGCAAAGACCAATTGTTCTCAGATAAACCTTACCTACACATATATTTCTTGATGTGCTATGTATAATTTGTCAGTAGGTTGTAGGAGTAATATGGTTCCTTCTGGTTTTCAAAACTAGCTAGGCATTATTTATCTCTCACATTGCATCTCCCCTCCATCATGGTTTTCCCACTTATGGTGCCCCCATTTCCCCCTTTCTCCCTTAATAATACCCTTCTCCTAAGGTCCTACCTCTCTTGAGCTCCTTCTTTCCCTTTATGCCCTAGGTTCCTTATATACCCTTCCCTCCCCACTCCTTTAAACTAACCCAATTTTTATCCATATCTCCCTTATTAAGGTCTGTTTCCTACTGTTTTTCAGATTCTTTCTTTTCCTTTACCTCCCAGTTTCCTTTTCCATTATCCTGGTTCCTGTAGTTATGTCTGGATACATACTCACTTATAAGGGTTTGGTTCTAGGATCCACATATGAGGGAGAACATATGTCATTTTTTTTTCTGTGTCTGTATTACTTCGCTTAGTGTAACAGTTTCTAGTTCCATCCATTTACCTGATAATTTCATGATTCCATCTTTCTTTACTGCTGAGTAAAATTCCATTGTATAAATGAACCACATTTTCATTGCCCACTTGTTAGTTGAGGGACACAGGTTGATTTCATCTCTTAGCTATTGTGAAAAGAGCAGCAACAAACAAGGATGTACAAGTGTCTCTCAATAGGATGAGTTCTTTGGGTATATGCCAAGGAGTGGTATAACTGAGTCAAATGGTAGGTTCATTTGTAATTTTTTAAGAGTTCTCCACACTGCCTCCCATAGGGGTTGAACCAGTTTGCAGCCCCACCAGCAGTGGATGAGTGTTCCGCTTTCCCAAAATCTTCTCCAACCTTTGGTATCATTTGTTCTCTTAGTCTTAGCCAGTCTGACCAGGATAAGATGAAATCTTAAAGTGGTTTTAATTTTTTCCCTAATTAATAGTGATGTTGAACATCTTTTAAGATTCATCATATCCATCTTTACTTCTTCTTTTGAGAATACTCTCTTCAGCTCCTTAGCCCATCATTGAATTGGTTTAGTTCTTGTCTTGATTCTCTGTTTTTTCAGTTCATTATATATTCTGGATATGAAACCTCTGTCAGATGTGTCACTGGTGAAGATTTTCTCCCATTCTATGGGTTTTTTGTTAGCTTCCCTGGTTGCCTCCTTTGATGTACAGAAGATTTTTAGTTTTTTGAGTTCTCATTTGTTAATTCCTGCCCTTGTTTCCTAAGCAATTGGTGTCTAGTTCAGAAATCCTTTCCTACACCTATATCTTGTAGGTTTTTCCCAATGTTTCATTCTAATAGAGAGTTTCAGGCTTTCCAATGAGGTCTTTGATCCATTTGGAATTGACTTTTTTTGCAGGGGGAAAGATAGGGGTTTAGTATGATTCTTCTACAGGTGGAGATCCAGTTTTGCCAGAACCATTTGCTGAACATGCTGTCTTTTCTCCACTGAATATTCTTGGCCCCTTTGTCAAATATCAAGTGGCTGAAATTTCATTTACTCATAGTTGGGTCTTCAATTTTATTTCATTGATCTATGGGTTTATTTTTGTGGCAGTACCATGTTTTTTTCATGACTGTAGCTCTGGAATACACCTTAAAATCTGGTATAGTAATCACCCCAGCAGTGCTCTTAGCGCTCAGTGTTGTTTTGGCTATCTGAGTTCTTTTGCGCTTCCATATGAATCTTAGGATTTTTTTTTCCAATTTTATGAAAAATGTCATGGGGAGTTTAAACGGCATTTCATTGAATCTATTAATGACTTTTGGTAGGATGGTCATTTTCACAATATTAATTCTTCCAATCCATGAGAATGGGTGGTCTTTCCATCTTCTGAAGTCTTCCTCAATCTCTTTCTTTATAGATTTAAAATTTTCATTATAAAGCTCTTTAATGTCTTTGGTCAGGTTTCTTTCCTTGGGGCTGACCTTTCCTCTTCATAATCCTTTGAATCCAGTCCAACCCAGGTCCTCAGTGCAGTCCCCAGGAGCCCTTGGGGCTGCTTCCTGCCCCCATCTTCCTTTGCATCTCTGAGTGGCATGGCCACCAGCTGCCCTACCTAGCATATTTCCTGGGCCCAGCTCCCAGGCCAGTCCAACCCCCAAATTCCTGAGGCCAAAATCTTTCCTGGAGGGATCCAGACTTTAGGAGAAAGCCTGAAAGCATCTGATCCTCATCTGACTTGGGCCTCTGTGGGTACTCCTGAAGACAAAAGCAATCTGACCACTCCAATACAAAATCAAAAGAGAGAACCAGAAGCTTAGAAGAGCACCTTTTCATACCCAAAAAGTAAACCACAAAGACACATAAAGTTCACAAAAAGAAGCAGAGCTAAACTTGAAGCCTTGAGTCTCACACAAGAATAAGAAACTACAAAAGAAATTCACATGTCAAAATCACAGAGAAAAAAATAATAACATGGAAAACCAAAATAACATATCCCCGCCAAATACCAATATTCCTCTAGAGGAGTACAATGAGAACCACTTAGAGATAATGCAGGACATGGAACTCAAAAGAATAATTATAAACATGACAAAAGAATTCAGTGAATTTAAAGAACACAAAAAGATACCAAAGAACTGAAGAAAGATAGGGATAAGCTTCTGAATGAATTCAGAAAAGCATTAAAAATATTGAAGAATACCCAAGCTGAAATGAAAAAGGAAGTGAAACACAGTAAGCCAGTTAGAAATGATAGGAGAAAGCCTCAACAATAGTATGAATGTAATGGAAAACAGAGTATCAATACTGGAAGTTAAAGTGGATGAACTATACCACTCAAGCAAAGATTATGAAAAATTTAAGAAATCACAAGAACGCAATATGCAGGAATTGTGTGATGCCATAAAAAGACCAAACCTATGAATCATTGGTATACAGGAAGGAGAGGAAACCCAAGATAATGGTATGGACCAGATCCTCAACAGAATTATGGAAGAAAATTTCCCAAAATTAAAGAAAGACATGCCCATACAAATATAAGAAGCATATAGAACACCAAAAAGACAGGACTAGAAAAGAAACTCCACGGCACATTACAGTAAAAACACTAAACGTACAAAACAGACAATACTGAAAGCTGCAAAAGATAAATAACAAGTCACATATAAAGGAAAAACCATTAGGATTACAGCTGACTTTTCAATGCAAACTATGAAATCCTGAAGAGCCTGGACCAAAGTATTGCCAGTTTTAAATGACCACAGATGCCAAGCCAGATTACTACACCCAGTCAAAATGTCTATTATAGTCGAAGGGGAAAGAAAAAGCTTCCATGACATAAATAGGCTGAAGGAATTCTTGTCCACAAAACCAGCCCTTCAGAGAGTTCTGGAAGCAATACAAAGAGCTGAGGAAGGGAATGACTATACCCAAGGGGTTGTGGAAAGAAATTCAATGCAGTTATAGCTGTGGAAAAGTACAGCTATATCAAGAATGTAATCAGAAATAAAAATGACAGGATTTAATACTCATCTTTCATTAATAACTTTAAATATTAATGGACTGAACTCCCCAGTCAAAAGTCACAGACATGGTGACAATTCCCATCTTTTTGTTGTCTGCAAGAACCTCATCTCACTTTCAATGACAGACACTATCTTAGTGAAAGGATGGAAAAATCACACCAAGCCAATGGTACTAAGAAAAAAGCAGACATAGCAATTCTAACATCTGACAAAAGAGACTTCAAATTAAAACTAATCAGAAGCGAAAAAGAGGGCTGCTTCATTCTGATCAAAGGAAAAATAAATCAAGAAGATTTCAATTATGAACATATATTCACCAAACTCTGGTGCACCCAACTTCATAAAAACAATACTACAGGACTTTAAGAGCCAGATTAATCCAAACTCATTAATAGTTGGGGACCTCAATACCCCACTGTCTCCATTACATAGGTGAACAGGGCAGAGAGTTAACAGAGAGACATCTGAATTAACAATATCGTATATCAAATGCACTTAACAGACATCTACTGAGTTTCCACCCAACCACCAAAGGACCTACTTACTACTCAGTACTCCATGGAACCATTTCCAAAATAGACCATATACTGGGGCACAAAACAAACCTCAATAAATACAAAATGATTGAAATAATTCCATGCATTCTATCAGACCACAATGCAATAAAGCTTACAATCAACACCCGAAGAAGCCAAAATCACCACATGAACACATGGAGATTAAACAACACACTCCTAAATGATGAATGGGTCAAAAGAGAAATTAAGAAATAAAAGTATTCTTGGAACTAAATGAAAAGCACAATACAACACAACAAAACCTCTGGGACATGCTGAAAGCTGTCCTTAGGGGGAAGTTTATAGCTCGAAGTGCCTACATAAAAAATCAGAAAGAACACAAATAAATGACTTAACATTGCAACTCAAAATACTTGAAAAGTAACCTCAAACAAAATCCAAACCCAGCAGACAAGAAGAAATAACAGAAATCAGGAAAGAAATTAATGAATTTGATTCAAAGAAAACAATACAAAAAAATCAACAAATCCAAGGACTGGTTCTTTGAAAAGATAAACAAGATTGGCAGACTGCTAGCTCAATTAACCAAAAGAAAGAAAGAGCACCTTCAAATAAAAAAAATCAGAGATGAAAGGGGAAACATCACAACAGACACCAGAAAGATACAGAACATTATAAGTGAATACTTTAAAAACCTATATGCTACTAAATTTGCAAACCTAAAAGAAATGGACAGATATATAAAGGCTTGGGAACCACCAAAACTAAACCAAGAAGAGATTAACACCTTAAACAGACCCATACCACAAAAAGAAATTGAAACAGTAGTACAAAACATTCCGACTAAGAAAAGTCCAGGACCAGATGGATTTACTGCAGAATTCTATCAGACATTTAAAGACAATCTGCATCCAATACTACTTAATTTATTCCAAAAGATAGAAATGGAGGGTGAACTTCCAATTTCCTTCTATGAAGCCAGCACCACTTTAATACCAAAGCCAGATAAAGATACAACCAAAAAAGTAAAGTATAGACCCGTATCCTTAATGAACATAGATGCAAAAATTCTCAACAAGATGCTTGCAAACCACATACAGACACACATCAAAAAGATCATCCACCATGATCAAGTCAGCTTTATCCCAGAGTTGCAGACATGGTTCAATATACGTTAAGTCAATAAACATCATAAATCATATAAATGCGCTCTTTAAATATTTCAGCTCTCAAGGTCCCTCTGACTTGATGAGAAACAATAGAATATTGCAGGAGCATTGATAGCTGGTTTATTTATAAATGCAACATTTTGTACATAACAAAAATGCATGCCAAGCAAATTGAAACTCCACCTGATGTTCCTATTATATATATATATGTATATTAGTTTATGATTGTGTAGTGATTCCTTTATATATTCAAGGCTATTGCTAGTGCCTTTCCTAGGATGCCATTATTTCACTCCTCTGATAATGTTAGGTGCTTGATTTTTTTGTAGTTGAATTTTTAAATTCATCAGTAGTTCAGAGATCAAATAGTTTTTAAAGTTAAATCTGTGCTAAATGTATGCTAATCATTTTTTACTTTTGTTTAAAGATCCTCTGTTCTCCACAAATTTTACCTATACAGGTGCAAACAGTTGTCAAGTCATATGCTAACTCTTCAAGTTCCTTTAAGTCTGTTCTCTGTTAACCTAAGTGTAAGATAGGGTTTCATACCCCTTGCATTAAGCCTTGTATTCTGTTAAGCCTTTGTGTTCTGTTTTCAAGCCATTACCACGAAAGGTTTCTTCTTGGTTCCTGCCTTCTCAATGAAAGGAAGTCCTCTCAAAGACACAGTTTAAGAAGTTAATTTTATGTAGCATAGCATATGCCAGAGAATGAGTGGAGTGTACTGGTTGACCCCAATAAGTTCTGTGCTGTGGATTTTTAGAAAATTTTAACGAATATTTATGAGATTCATAGCATAATCATTAGAGTAAAGAGACTCTTTCCTGCTTCCATATCAGGAAAGAATGGCTGTCCTTTCAGGGTATTTCTTCTCATGATCCTCTTAAAAATCAACCAAAGGAGGGGTGAAAACTACATTGTTAGTGATAGTATCATGAAACTGTGGTCTCGTGAGGATTCAGATCCTTCATTACTGAACAGACGGGGCCATTGGGAAGGTGCCTGGTACCTGCATTTCTGATATAGTAGGAAGAAGATAACTTCAGTTTCAACAATGTTTAAGAAAGGCATTCTAACTCCCAGGAAACACAAGACAAAGACAGTTTCTTTGACTTCCCCATGACTAACTAACCCTTGTATAACTGCTCTACTTGTTCTCTCAAGGAATATGGACCATTATAATTTTATAAAGAAGAGAGACAGAAATATTTTTATTCAGTAATAGATCCTAACTATAGGTACAAAGTCCTCAACATGTGTGTTTTGCCAAAGTCCTATTGATGACAGAAGCCTATTGGTATAAATTAAAACTGATTTTCTTGATGGAAGATCACACAGAAATTTCATACAATTTAATGTAGCATAGAATATGGTGTGTTGTGACGTCTTCTGGTAGAGATGCACTGATCCTTCATTGTAACCATTAGAAGTTGAATCTCTTGAATTCATGAGCTTTTCAGACTTGAACAGTCCTTTTATAATGACTCCATCATTGACTGGGTCCTGGTTGATCTTGGAGGACATGGACCAAAAGAGTGCTGTCCTTTCAGCATCTTCTAGGCCTTTAGCATTTACCTCCAGACTTTGCTCATTGAACATCCAGAAGGACAGTTTCATGAGTCTTGGAGAAGAAGTGATGGATTCTAGTTTTACCTTTTACATAACATTCAGATAAAATTTAGACAGAAGTAGATAAATTTTAAAATAAATCCTGACTTTCTTAAGACTCAGATTCCTAAGCTTGGAAGTCTTGAAAAACTTAACAGACATCATAAGTAATTGTGTTGATAAAACATAAAATCCTGTTGATTCAGTCAGTTTTTGTAAATATTGTGAAGAACAGACCAATGTCTTGAAAATGTTGTTTAAAAGATAGGAGTTGATTTTAGTTTTATTGCAGTGTACTGAATTTTAACATGCTTTAATCATCATGGAATACTAGCCTTCACTTTTTTCCTTGACAAACCACACTGTTACTTGCTCAGATCTTTTAAGAGGTGATGAAGATTGCCAGATTTTCCCTCATCTTTCCTTTCTACTTTGGAGAAGCCCAGTAATTTAAATTTAGGTCAAATTTTATTTTCCTATTCAAAAATATTTTTCTACACAAGAATATTTTATTTTTAAACTTTCTTATAAAAATATTTGTGTGCCATTCCTAAAAGAGCCCAGACAGCAGGAACGCCTGTGTTGGGAAGAATAGGAGCAGTAGGGACTTTATTGGCTGTCTGTGGAAGGCCCTGCCTATGTGTCAGCATATACTCACCACTTCAGTTACCCTTCCCAACATTGCTCTGGGGTTTTACTTCTAGGGAAACTGAGACCCAGAGAGATGAAAGACTTACTCAAGCTTCTATTTAGTAAATATCCAACTGGGATTAAAACCCAAATATGTTTGGTCCTGAAGAATTTAACGCCATTCATGCCACAGTGAGTCTTAGGATAGCTCAATTTCTGCTTCTTTCTCTCATGATATCAGTTAAATAAAAAAAAT
>NW_008336901.1:1211124-1265048 GCF_000622305.1 Nannospalax galili
TATATATATATGTTCTCATACCTCCCTCTGTCTTCTCTCACTCTCACATACAAAGTTCCTTTATATATTTTTCTTTCTTTAATGTAACAAAAATTTATATTAAAGACAAAGTCTTGAGAAAGAAAAACATAACAACCAAATATACAAATATATTAGAAGGGAACTGAATCCAAATTATAGTTACAACTTAATAAATTATGGTACCCATCCACACATTGTTAAACTATAAGTTTCTTGTCTGCTGTAAGTTGTACCCAGACTTTATTGCTCATTGAATTTTGGAAAAGGCTTATTTTGCTTACTATTTTTCTTTTGCCTAATGTGAGTATAAGAGTTATAGAATAGTGCATTTCGACTGGAGCTGGCTGAGATACCAAGACATTATAAGACTTTGGATAGCAAAACCACTTTATTTTTGTTCTTTTTGAGACAGGTGCAATGACCACAGCCCAAGCCTGAAAGGCTTAGGGACCCAGCCAGATAGAAATCAGAACACAGGGGATGCAGAGGCTTGTGTACCAGTGCATGTTTATTGTGAACTTAAGCAAGCTTATATAGGAAGCAGATCTGGAGTAACCAAGGAATAACCAAGGATACATCACTAAACAGAAAGTAACCAAGGAATAACCAAGGATACATTATGTTACCACCAAGAACACATTACTTCACCAACCAAAACTCATACAACGTTTACAGTATCCAAGATTCAGCTGCACAATATTTACAATATCTTAGATATAAAGTATACTGCTTGTAATTACTCTTACCAACTACTAAAATCTATTATTTCTTATAGAAACCAAGCTTACAGTGCTAAGAAACTCCGGTGCCTATAAACTGAAATAGAACTCTTTAGTTATGTTTCCAAGACTGCTAATTAATCAGGGAAGCATAGCCTGTCAACCCAGACCACAGAAGCAGAGAGCAGGGACACTCCCAGGGTGGAAGCGTTCTTCCT
Organism: Nannospalax galili; assembly: GCF_000622305.1. Taxonomy (NCBI): domain Eukaryota; kingdom Metazoa; phylum Chordata; class Mammalia; order Rodentia; family Spalacidae; genus Nannospalax; species Nannospalax galili. The sequence goes on from NW_008336901.1 coordinate 1,212,083, forward strand.
CTTAATCTAAAGACAAGCTGTACCCATAATAGCTCCCAATATTTCCCCCTTTTTCATTTTATAGAACCTCAGGTAATGCCTGTCTTAGGTTGTCCTCTGCTCAAAGCCTTACCCGTCATTGGCACAGAGCTTCTATCAGCTACACCCTGTCTTAGGTTGGCTTTTCCCAGAAGATCTTGCCTGTCTTTGACTACCGACCTCCACTAGGGGAGGGAGCATAATCTCATATCATGCACAATAGCCTTGACTTGCCACAAGAATCTTAACAAATATCTGGTATCCTCTGCCAAGCTTCGGGTCATGAATTGATCAGGCCTTGACAAGTCCCCTTTCTTTATTAGTTTGATCTAGATTTTGCTTTTGAAAATGTAGGGAAGACAAGAGAATCTCAGCACTTTTTCTGAGCATCTCTGTTCAAGCATCAGAAGGCACATCAACCTCCTACAAACAATATGCAAAGAACAATTATCAAGATTGCTAAAGAAAATCCAGAACTATGTAATTATACTTTGAATCCATCCTCGAGGATCGAGACCCGAAAGAGTATTTGCTAAAGTAGTAGCTATCTGATCAATAGAACTTGCAGAAGTTATTTCTTCTGAAAATGCCTCAAATATTTCTTCCTGCAATTGCATCTCATTAAAAGTTACATTATCCATTTTGCTTTGAATATACAACTCTATATTTTTCCAATCATATTCTGAACCATTATATCTATATGGAGTAATACAAAGTTGAGTAGAATTCCAATCACACACATATTGTACAGTTTTCTGCAATTCCATTAACTTATTTCCCAACCAATGAAGTCCCCCTTGTAGAGCCATAATTTCTTCATGGAATTGTGAATTAATCTGAGCCTGATGCGTCCAAAGTTTATGAGAATCATCATGCCAACGTTCAACAAAGTCTTGCATTTGAACAGATTTCTGAAGTGCCACACCAGCGGTAGTAGCTGTAGTAGCTAAAGAGATGAGTCCCAAAGCCAATCATATGTTTGCTTTGCCTCAACAGTCTTTTGAAAAATCTCAGAATCAGTCTCTGAATAAGACTGCTTTCCCAGGAATGATGCATTTTCACAGGAATCCATAAAGAATTTAGTTGAATTAAAATCATGACTGATTCAAAAGATTGATTAAAAGACATAAAATTATTAAGACAAGTATATATTAAGTACAGGTCTCCCTGTAGCCCTAGCTGGCCTGGATTTGCTATGGAGACTAGGCTGGCCTTGAACTCACAGAGATCTGCCTGCCTCTGCCTCCTGAGTGCTGGGACTAAAGCCGTGTGATACAAGCAAGGAAAAGGAAGGAGGGTAAAAAACACAGAGGCAAAATAAGTTGTCTGCTAACTCTGTAACTGCAGTTTAGGATACAAGGTTATTTGCTGTTCTGAAGAACTGAGGGAGATAATTGACTATTTTTTTTCCTGCCAGACCAGAGAAAGAGGAAAACAGAAGGCAGTGACAGAGCCTGAACAGAGAACTCACTGTGCACTGTGATCAAAGGTTGGACTCAGAGCATTTGTTCTCTTTCCAGTATTTTCTTTTTATCAAAAAGCTATCTAGGGGTAATCCATAAAACTATGAACTCTGATTTATATGATTTTGGCATCTTTACTCTAGGAGGCAAACCTTTTCCAGGATTTGAGGTCTCAGGGTATAGCCCTGTCTGATTGCTTGCCCTTTCATGGTTCCATTTCCTTTTAGGTGATCATCCTTTCCGTACAGACAGAGGGACATGTTACCAGGACTTGAAGGGCTGCCCTCTAATATTTTTAAAACTTCCTACTAGTGTTCACTTTAGGATAAGACCAGCCTGTACTTAATTTAATTTCTCACCAAATTTTGACCCAATGACAGGTGTATAAGAGGTACAGTAGACTTATCCTCATGAATAAATTGAATTTTGATGCAATTTAAAGCTTTTACACAAGTTAAAGTTACTCTTAAGGTCATAAAGATCTTAATATAAGAGACTTCTATCCATTTGCAGGAGTTATGTCAAAAGACATTAAGAAGAGGTAAGGAGTTACTAAACTGTCAGGTCCCATTCTCATGTGAGACTATTGCATCGTCTAGCTTATATTGCAGACATGATGTGTTACAGAGAAAGAGTTAAATTTCATTTTTGAACATTTTGTGATTGGAGGCTGAATTTGCTTTTACTTTTCAATATGTAGCCAAGGGCTGATTCCCAGGGAATGGATGGTTGGTTTTTCCATCTGGTAAAGAAAGATAGGAAGCATTCAAAGAAATAGTTTCCCATAGTCTCCACACATTCCTTTGGCTGGAGTGGCTCTCTACCAGGGGAGGTTCAGGATTAATCATCATCTAGCTGTATGCTCTGCCCTGTGGGGAGAGGACTAAAATTTAAATGTGATTCTGGGACTGTTATATAACCCCAGTAGCCCTAAGATAAAGGATTCATGGAATGTGGCAGGATACAGGCTGCCTAATGGAGAGGGCTTTGTGAGTGGGCCAGATTGAAAGTTGGGCTTTAATGTTACCCAACATAAAGTCTCCCTAGGTTGAACTAAACTATATAGATTACTCCCCCTCTGCTTTTTCTTTTTCTTTTTCTGAATTTCATACAATATATTTGGATAATACTTAGATCACCTCATGTATCTGCACTCCCTTATTTACCTCCACTAAACTTCTTGTACACCTGTATATGTATATGTATATATATATATATATATGATACAGGGGCTTATAATGTTAGATTTATGTCCCCAATCCCTTCAATGTAGACTCATCCACTGAAGCCTGGTCAATCTACTAAAAGTTTTACCCTTAAACAAGAAGGAAGGATAACTAATATTAAAGGCCTTTAGAAAAAGCCATATGGAAACCTACCAGCATAGAAGATATTTAAAATATTTATATAGACATCATAAAAAGCTTTCTTCTTTATGCATATGACAGCTACAACTTGACAATACATCAGGTGTCTGAAAGTGCAAGGAAAAGATGATCTGACTGTTCAGGATGTCCTGGGCTCTATCCAAGGAGGATTTCTAGCCAATCTATTCAGGGCCTGCTCATGACTAATATCCAGAGTTTCACAAGAGACTTTGGAAAAAGGCCTGAACATGTGGCAGGTTTCATGTTCTAGTACCAGTGAAAGGGGAAGTAAAATAGTGATGCTGAGTAGCAGCAGAAGTCAAGCAAGTGTAATTAATAGAGTGAGAGAATAATAGAAAGAGAGTACGGCTTTGCTGGTGGAGGGCTGCAAGGCCGTGTCTGAACAGAGATTCGTCTCTTAACATGTTTTACAGTCCAAAAGTTTGCTGACTAATGAGACTGGCTCTTATATACTTCACCTGGCAGTTTGTCCTTCCAAACATATCTTCTGTCTTTACCAAAGGTGAGGAAGTGGTTTAGGACATGAAGGCAATTATATTTTCAGGGCGATGTTCATATAAGTAAGACTTTATGCTTCTATTTTATCCAGGATTAGGTAGGGAATATCCATGGGCTTCCATATCATTGGCAACTGAGGACATCATTTAATATTAACTGGCTGTATGCCAAGAAAATAAAGAAGTGACAAGATAAAATAGTGCAAGACAGAAGATAAAGGATGAGCACATAAACAGCCAATGATAGTGGGTGGGCAATTTTACTTATAACAATTTCACCTATAGCCTGAGGAGTTCCTCTCAAGGGCCTCTGAGATGAAGCAGAAGTCTTAAATGGGCTCACACGGAGTCTCAGGGCAGGTCAAAGTCAATAGTGCACACTTTGGGTTTAAGCGCAAGATGTTCAGAAAGTAGGAGTCTGCAGTCGCTTACACCTTCTCATGCAAGCCATGGCACCACAAAAGTACTTCTAGGTTAAGATCTGTCCTTAGTGTTCTTGTCAAAGGAAAGAATTCAGCCAAGAAGCACAGTTTAAGAAAGTTCAATTAGCAAAGCAAAGTGAATAATATGTTCCAGAAAGAGATTGACTGGTCAAAGGAAGGGTAAGACCCCATTAGATTCTGTGTTGTAGGATTTAAAGACACTTTAATAAATACTTATGAGGTGCATGGCATATTCATGGGGGTAAGGTGACCCTTTTTTTCTTCTAAATCATCATGGATAAGATCTCCCTTTTAGGGTATTTCTTCCCATAATCATCTTAAAAAGACTAGGGGAAAAGGTGTGTTAAAACAATAACACACAAATAATACTATAAAGAAGATGGATCTTTCTAAGACCCATGTATCAGTGAGAAGAACCTAACTGCACTTTAAAGGATATATAAGCACAGAGGTATTCTGACCATAAGAAGAAACAATTAAGATCCAAGTGTAGTTTCTGTGGGCCCATCATATCTAATCCCTGAATACCTGGTCTCATAGCAACTCATTTTTCCCCAAAACATTATTAAAATAATATTTTTACACATTCATTTACCAGTCTCTACTACTATAAATCCTATACCAGACTTTGAGAAATGAGTCACATATAATATCTGGACTTTGGAATGCAACATGGGTTGATGATTTTGACTTGAAGAAAATTTTGAAGCTATGAAAACCCCACTTTCCAAACTTGTACTTAAATTTATAAAATGGCTATGAAGATGCATCAGTTAACTAATGTAAGCTGTGTAGAGACACTTCCTGATGTACTGCTTACAATCAAATTACTGTATCCCTCCTATGCACTTAATAGCCACAAACCTGTCTTTTAAAAATCCCATTGCCTACTGTACACAATGTTCTTTTTATTTCCTACACAGACACCAGGTTTTCATTGTATATTTCCATCTTGTTCTTTCTTTGTTTCCACAGATTAGTATATTGACTAGATGTTATATATTCCTTCTTGTTTTCCATCTTTCCTGTTTCCCTCTTATTCTTCAAGAGTCATGTCACTCTTGCATTCATTGCTTTTTAATATCTTTCCACAAGAATGTCAATTAATTTTTTGACTTTCTGTAGATTATGGTATTTGGCACATTGTACATTATATTATTTGAAGTTTTATTTGCTAAACTCTGGTAAAAGTTGAGAGATGTTCTAATCTATGGCTATAACAATAAGTCATTAGATGTTTGTTTAATATTATGTCAATTTGTAGTATAATAATAGTAAGTTATCCTCTATGGCCTGTAACCTGTCTAACACAGATTCTAGGCCTTGATAATAGTACCAGGTATGGGCTCCATCCTGTGAAGTAGGCCTTAAAGCCAATCAGAAAGTGGTTGGTTAGTCCCATAACATTCTTGCCACTATTGCACCAGTGGGCATATCTTGTTGTGCCAGTTGTTATTGTAGCTTACAGGATACACAGCTGGATAAGGTTGGTGATTACTTTTCTCTTTCAGCAGCATGCATAGCACTTTCTAGTATTATGAAAACCCAATAGTGGAGAGGAAGCTTTGAAGTCATTACTAGCTTGATTTCTCCTTGTTTGTTCTACGATTTATGCATAAAGATGCAGTGTCTTCAGCAATAGCATCTTATCATCAAGTTCTCATGGTTATCCAAGAGCTATGGCATTGGACTTTTTATTTGATAAACTGTATTGTCTGGTAGGGTCATTGAACCCCCATCAGAGGGTAACTCCATCTAAATTCTGTATGTGCATATTATTTTTAAGTGCTTCTATAGTAGTAAGTTTCCATACAACATTTAAAAAGTACCTCTTACTCAGCTGGGCATGGTGGTGCATGCCTCTCTAATCCCAGCACTTGGGAGGTGGAGGCAGGCAGATCTCTGTGAGTTCAAGGACAACCTGGTCCACATAGCAAGTTCCAGGCCAGCTGGGGCTACAGGGATACCCTGTCTCAAAAAGATCAAAGGAAAAATATGCCTCTAACTCCCTCCTCTGCCCTGCTCTCTCACTCCCCAGCCAACTTAACCCTTCTTATTCCGTTATCCCCTTTCCCCTGTCTATCACTGTAGTCTATCGCCTCTCCCATGAACTTCCCCCATCACCATAGCCCTTATTAGTTTCTTGACTTACATGGATTTTTTTCAACTAAATTTAATGATTCAAAGGTAGAATTCACTTATGAGAAAGATCATGAAATGTTTGTCTTTCTGGGTCTGGGTTATTTCAATCAGCATGATTCCATCCTACAGTTTCATGATTTTATTTTTCTTAATAGATAAATAATACCACAATATGTAAATATCCCATACTTTCGTTATCCATTTGTCAGTTGAGAAACATTTAAGTTATTTCATTTTTTTTCTATGTACCCCAGATGGTTTTCAGATTCTGGGATATTCTAACCAATTCAGAAATTTCACCAGTTAGAACACTGACAAATATTTATGTGACATTATATTTTCAAAACATGGTTATAACAAAAACTTATTCCTTGCATGTTCTTACAAAGTGAAATATTGGGTATTCTGTATTAAGTTATAGAGGACTTTTGTCTGCCCTTTAGAATGTGGCCATAAATTTTGAGTCCTTTAGGCAATTAGAGTGGAACATAAGTGAGGCTGTACCTGTCTCCCTATTAGAATATTTCTCTTGTTTTTTTTTTTCTCTGAATGGATTTGTGTGTATGTGCATGTGTGTATGTGTGCATGCATGTATATATTTCAGTTTACATAATATGTGTTGATCTATCATCTATGTGTGTATGTATGTATGTATCTATTGTCTATTTTTCTACCTATTCATATTCTCTCTCTCTCTCTCTCTCTCTCTCTCTCTCTCTCAATGCAATTCACTTTCAAGTTCACTGACCCTCTTCTGGGCTATGTTGAAGCAATATTGCTTATTGAAGTTATATTTTCCATGTATTATACTTTTTTCTTGCATTTCTATTTGACAGTTTCAGATTGCTTTCATTTCTTAAAATATGATCCGTCCTATTGCTCCTAGAATCTAAGATAACAATTACAGTTATTTTAAATTCATGATTTGAACTGTAGCATCTGAATTAAATGGCTTGTCCTGTTGAATGCTTGTCTATTTCCAACGCTTGTTTCCAAAATCTGTAAGCTTTGTATAGAATACATACAGTCAAGGTGCATAGACTGATATCAGGAACTGAACCTGTCTTTTCTCTCACTAAACCTTTTATATGAGGTCAGAGGAATGAGTCAATCTTGCTAGGAGTCAGGATAAGTTGGGATTTGTTGTTATTGGACTGTTAGTGTGCCTTGACTATTATTTCTCATTTGGGGAATGGAAATAGATATTTCTCAGTGTCTCTCTTGCATTTTAGGTATGCTTCATCTTAAGATATTCTCAGTGTTCTTGCTGCTTCACCTGTCATAGACAGTTCTTTGGTCAGAAGGCATTATCTGTCACTGTGAGTAAGTGACTGTCTTAGAGGTTGAGACTTCTCAGCAACTCTGCTTTACCAGTATTAGACCTGGGCTCAGCATGTATATCTGTTCCAGGCTCAGAAGTGGATACTTTTTCTTTCCCTGGTCCTTAGATATAATTAGATTTTTATTGATGGTTTTATAGTGATGGTTTTTCTAGTCTTTTTCAAGCAGGTGAAGGATTTTGATTTGTGAAAGAGAGAGGGGAATATTTTCTAGGCAGAGCTTCTTTTCATTCCTCACACCACTCTGATACTATGAGACCTGGGCTTCTGCTCCATAGGAACTATGAAATGATTAATGTTGTTTTAAGTTCTCAGTTTTAGGGTCATTTTTTTTATTTCGTACTAGGTCTCAATATATATTACCTACTAGCTGTTGTTACATCCTGAAGAAATAGACTCTGCATAAAGGAGAACTGCCTGAGGAAACAGTTTTATTAGCAGAGCTAGAATTTTCAGAATCTGAGTATGATGCAATTCATTAACATATTATACTACCTTTGATTAATTATTTATGTTAATGATCATAAACCCACTGACCTATCCATTTCTATTATCATTTTAAGAATGAATACTTTTGACTAGAATGCAAATCAGTTATTATGAGAAATAACCATCTTCCAAACTGAGTAGTGAATATTAAGTCTGCTTAGGAGTCAGTGGAAATTCATTGTATACTTAGAAATAAATGAGTCGGTGTGCAAGAAAAGATCCACATACATATTTTGAATTATGATAGAATGACCTCTGAATAAGAAAAAAGGAGTTTCTATGAATTTAACAATGACTAGAGAGGTAACCTGTTTTCTGTAACATATAACCCAAAGAATTAATAGCTACTGAGCCCACAATTTAGTCTAAGTGAAGGTTATGTTGAGAGTATAAGCTTAGAATGATTAAAATTTGTAAAATGATAAATTTCTCAAATATCTCTTCAGCTAGAATATTTGTTATGGGGTAATTAAGTATAGAACTGTTTACATTTTGGGTGGATTATGTGCCATACAATAAACATGAAACCTCAATAGCTTGCCATGAAATAAAAGATTAATTTCACAGTCACGTCACAGATGTCCTACCAGATGTGGCATGCACTATGACTTCTGGTTAGGACTAATCCATATAGGGATCCAAGCTCCTTGTACCAGTGATTCTATATTTTAAGGGTTAAGATGAGTAGTATGTAGCTATATTTGTCTTTTCTTTATTCTTCCTTTGTTTTTTCAGATATTGTTTTATGTATTAAATTTTTTAATTTGTTTTTGAAAATTTCTTACAATATATTTTGAACACATGTAGACTCTCTCCCCTATATGTATCCCTGCTACAGCCATCTCACCCCATCAGATTTCATGTACTTTGTCATCTATATTAAGACTTATCAATAAAGTTTCTGTCCCCAAGTGTCTTTTGGTTTGCGTCCAGCCACCAAGACCTGGCTAACCTATCTAGTGTCACATTCTTGGAGAAAACCAACTCTCTCTCTCTCTCTGTCCCAGTAGTTATCAGTTGCCAACTAGAGCTGACGCTTCATAACCACTTCCCCTGTTCCATGCCAGGATTTTGCATGGCTTGAGCTTACATGGGTCTTATGAATGCTGTAAGTTCAGGATGAATAACTTTTCAGCTGCCAGAAACAGTTTCCTTGTGGTCATCCACTCTGGCTCTTATAGCCTTTCCTTTCCTCTTTTGCTATGATCCTGAGCCTTGGATGGCAGAAGTTTGATACAGGCACCCTATTCAGAGATAACTATTATACATTCTCTTAGTCTCTGGACTTTGTCAGTTATGGATTTCTGGATTAATCACCATCTGTTTTATGAGGAAGCTTCACTGGCGTGAGTTGGGAGATTCATTAATATTCTTTCTTCCCTCTGTTCAGCTACATTCTCTGAGCCTTTGGTGTAGAGGCATCACTTATAACTGAGCACCTCACAGACACCTATGCTCTGGTTTTACGAGTTGTAGGACTTTGTAATACTCTCCATCTGTTGCAAAAAGAAGCTTCTTTGACGAGTGGTGAGAACTTCACTTGTCTGCAAATATAAGGATACATATTTAGCATCTGGTAAGGAATTACTTTGCTCTAGGGATGTAACAAAAGTAGATTTCCTTTAAAATTTATGACCTCTACAGCCTTGTGTATTTGGGTATGTTTACATTACCACACATGAATCCTCTTCCATTGATCAGTCTTAAATTCAATTAGGCAGCTGGTGATTGCCCCCAAGATAAAAGTGCCCCTACTGAATGAGTAGAGAGTATTTCATAGTCTGATCATAGTTATGGTTTATAGATTTTACGGCTGGATGGAATCGTCGATTGGTTTTCTTTCTTGGCAATTTGCATAGTGTCTTCTGATCCTATGGGAGTTAGTCTTCAGGGAGGAGGCTTCTAGATCAGTTTCAGCTGGATTTCTTCAAGTTTTGTGTCCAAAATATATCCTGTCTTCAACAATAGGGTCTTAACTTCAAGTTCTTAGAAACAATCAAAGGCTGTGGCAACTTGTGTTATTTTGGGAGTCTCTTAGACTACACTGACCAGCAACTCAAAGGGAGGTTTCTCTAGGCTGACACTGTTTGGCTGTTGTTATATATCCCTCATGTATATACAAGTACACACAGACACACAGACACACAGATACACACACACACATACTCTATCATCTATCTATCTATCTCTCTATCTCTCTTTCTATATCTATATATCTATCATCTATCTATCATCTATATCTATCATGTATCTATCTATCATCTATCAATCATCTATATCTATCATCTATCATCTATCTATTGATCTATCTATCTATCTATCTATCTATCATCTATCTATCTATCATCTATCTATCTTCTATCTAATCTATTGTCTATCATCTATCATCTATATACATATCTATCATCTATCTATATTGTATTTTTCAATAGACTTTTGAACTAATATATTTTCCTCTTTTTTCAAACCACCTAAACTTTAAAAAAATCTCTCCTTCTTATCCCACTCCCCGTGTAATCCTCCTTATTCTCTCCCCAGTAAAAGTATCACTGTTTTCTTCATTTCACATTGAAAATAACTGTTTCCTACCATCCGCCTCTCCAAAGCTGCTACTTCCTTTTTATCCCCATAGTTCCTTTCCATTTTCTTGGCTCCTGTGGATTAGAATATATATTCACAACATCTAAGTATTTGGCGCTAAGCTCTACAAATGAGCAAGAACATATGTCACTAGTTTTTCTGAGTCCGTGTTACCTCACATAGTATAATAGTTTCTGGTTCTATCCATGGACTTGCAAATTTCATGATTTTGTGGGGTTTTTGTGTCACTGAGTAGAACTCTGTTTTGTAAATGTACCAGAGTTCCGTTTTCCATGGGTTGAGGAGGCTTTAGGTTGTTTCCATTTCTTAACTATTGTGAAAAGAGGATCAACAAACATGGCTGAGAAAGTATCTCTATAGTAGGATGTTGAGTCTTTTGGGTATATGCCAAAGATTCATATAACCAGATTATGTGTTTGATTTATATTTAGTTTTTACAGATTTCTCCACACTGACTTCTCAGTGGTTGCACCAGTTTGCAGTCCCATCAGCAGTGAATGAGGGTTGTTTTATGTATTTTTCAAGCCTGTCATTAGATCTATATTTGAGAATTATTATTAGATTTCCTTATAAATGATCCTTTTCTAAATATAAAATGAACCTTTTGTCTTTTACTTTTTAGTTTATTTTTGTCTGATCTTAATATACTTGTGCAAGTTTTCTCAAGGTGGTTATTAGGACAGTATATATGATTTTTCAATTTTATTATCTTCAACTATACTGAGCTTTTATTAAAATCTTTTTTTAAAGTTTGGAATTATTCTTTTGTTTATTGAATCTTTGTTTTCATTTTTTTGTTTGAGGTAGGGACTCACTTTCTTCTCAACCTTGCATGGAATTGACTAGGATGTCAAAGCTGGCCTTGAACCCATGGCAATCCCCTGCCTCAACCTCTTAAGTGCTGAGATTATAGGTATGAGCTACACTACCCAGCAAAATGTGCTGTTTTTACCAAGTCTGGCAGTTATTTCTTTTTTATTACAAAATTTAGTCCATTCGTCCTTAGTGTAATTATTGTGTTTGGGCAATGTTGACTATTTTCTCATTTGTGTGCTACTCTTCTTGTCCTTCTTCTGTCTTTGATTTCTTTCACTTAATAAACTAAAATTAACCTTCTATTTTCCATACTGATATACTGCCTTATATTATTTTTCTGTTGTTGATTTTTTTCAAGGGATTGCAATTTATGTCCGTGACTTAGTCTACTTAGGTTGTTATGAGTTTTCCTTCATGTGAAATGTGGCTTCAAGAATTTTAATAAAGTTAGCATCTTTTCCTTTCCTGCATTATCTTATATTATACTACTATTTGATATGTTACCCATGGATAACAGGCTTTGTGCTCACAGTCCCTGACCTTCCTGTTTTCATCCCTTGTGCCTCTACTTCAGTCCATTGAACTTTTTTTTTCAGGTCATGCACTTTTCAGAGCTAAAATTTCTAATCTGGATTTCTTCACAATTTCCTACTTTTCTTTTTCAATATTTCCTATTTGTTTCCCTAATTTTTACGTTCTTGGGCATATTTGTACCAACTCAAAAAACATTCTTAGGTCAGTGGTAGTCACAATGTCTTCATGTTGGTGTCAGTTTCTTTCATTGTTTTCCTTTTTCTTGATTTTGGGCCGTGTTTTCCTCCTTTTGTATATAGATTGTGAAGTTTTACTGACTGCCAGCGAACACAGATAGTATTTCAGAATCTTAATTGCATCTACTTTTTAAAAAAAGAGTACAGTATTTGTTATGACAGGTCACTGAGTTACTGCGGAATTCTTCCTATTATCTCAGTTCTAATTTTATTTTTTTCTGAGGGTAGAGTTTAGTCTTATCCTTATCAACAAGGGGTGATCCTTACTTTATTATTAAAGTTTAGTCTTTCAGTCTTCAAAAGGACTCTCCAAACTCTGTGTGAGCTGGAAGTTCAAAACGTGCTTGAACTCAGACATCTCTCATACCTGTGCTTAGCTCCCAATAGTGCTTATGGAATGCTGCCTCTCACAGTATTGCTGAGCCTTTATCTCTAGATGCAAGGAAAATCATATGCAGATCTCTGATGCCCCTACTGTGTGCAGTCTTTCCCTAGTCTTTCCCAAACCTTTGTCTGTGCAGAATTTAACATTGCACACTATGGGGAGGCTATTGTGTTTGTGTGGATTCAGTCTCTTTCCACTGTGCAAGGAAAAATACCTTCATGTGGGATTCCAGTACAATCCTGGATCTAAACCTATGTTCCATTTCTTTCAAAGACCACCTTCCTGTATTTTCCTGTTTGATGGTAGCAGGAGACTATCTTGTTTGTGAAAATCAGGTATTTAGCTGAAACAGTTCTAGTAGTAAGTAGTTAGGTATCTAAACCTTTTTCACCCTTTTTTTTTTTGTATGTCTGGTTAATGTGTTTGAGCATCATGTAGTTTGTGCTTACTGTGTGGACATAATGCAATGATGAGTGCTAATTTTTGTACCCAATCACAAGCCTTATGACTCACATATTGATAATAATCACACCTCGTCATTTTTAGAGTAAAAAATTCCAACACAGCTATAAAATCATTTTTAGATGCTTCATCACATATCTAATTATTCATCAAGTAATCACAGCAACTATTTCAAAGTGAAAAGCTGTAATAGGAAAAGAAAAACCAATGAAATAGAAAGTAGAAAATTGTGATGTAGTCAAGCCTTTCTTTTTATGAAAATAATTATGTGTTATCTTGTTTCCTCCAAGCACTGACTTCACATAGAGTCTTCTCTAGACCCAAACTTATGGGAAATGATTGACAGTTGGGTGAACAGAACCTTGTCAATTCACATATGTCCCTGCTCCACCAGCATGAAAGTACTAAGAGGAAAAAGTACAATTTTGCTTGTCACTGTATACCTGCAAAAATCAGATGTTAATAATGCATAAAATAATCTGAGTAGGGTATAATGTATCAAATGTTGTTGCCCAATGAGAGCCAGGGGTCTAGAGAAATGTATTAATCTTGTGAATAAACATGTCATGCATTTTTTCTAGATGGCTTCACATATACACGAAGCTGATTAAAAGAAATCACCTTTGAAAACATGTATGAGTGAATGTCAGAACAAAATATTCTAAAATCTTCAGAGAATGTTAAGAATCCTTAGGGTGCTATTAAATTAATTTCATTTTTTCAACAATCTATTGAAAGCATTTTTAGTGTGGGAGAAACATTGTTTATAATTACTTAATTGTTCCAAATTTCTTTGCATATTTTGCTCATTTCCATTTTATCATTTTAAGAAAAAATATATATGTTTCAATGATTTTTATGAAGCTTCATCATGCTCAAGAAAATTGAGAAATATTTTAACATGGAAATATGACTGATAATACACAGTCTATATCCTTAGGTAATTTAAAAACATATTTTAATTTGCCTTACATTCTGTAGATCTGTTTATAAGTTCTTTTAATACTATATGTCACCACTTATTACACATAAAAAATGATGGGAAATTTTTCATGTGAATTCCATGTTATATATTTCATAATACATACCCAGAAGAAAGCATAAGAAATATTCATTTTCTCAAGTGGTGACATTTTAAAAATGCCATAGCTTATAGGAAATAATGAAAACCCATACTAGACAGCAGAACATCCTGACCTTTTGCTCAGAAATTGATATGAGTTCTTGGACAAGCCCTATAAAGAAACTTGAAGGTAAGATTTAGTTCTAAGAGGTAATTGGAGATTTCAAAGGTCACAGCTCTAGCCACAATTTGGTCTGCACACTGGGGCATGGAATAAATCTGTTTTCCAATGATCAATCCTCCCTTAATATTATTTTAGAAGCAACAGACTTGAATGGTTGTAATCTCTATCCAATTCTGTATTCCACAGAAGCTTTGTAAAGACACGCACACACACACACACACACACACACACACACACACACACACACACAAATATTACCTTCAGGACAAAACTATGTCATTGGTTTTTGCTGATTTTTGTCTGGAGGCAACTTTTTCTCCCTTAAGTGTTAGGGGTGTTAGGAAGCCTGGGGCTCCTCACATGATAAACAAATGCACCACCACATAGTTAATCCCCTTCAGTGATTTTGGAGAGCATAGCCTTTGTCTATTATTTTTATAAATTTCCCTGTATCCTCTGATGGTCTGGAAATCACTATGCAGACCAGACTGCGCTTGGTATCACAGAGATCCACCTGGATTTGCCTCTGGAGAGTTGGAATAAAAGGTGTGTGACACCACACCTGGCTCTTGTTATAAAGAACAATGAATTCTAATTAAAATTTTAAAATTAAATTTTATTGGTTTAATTTGTGCTCTATCATTCTCTGCATTTTCACCCTAAGTTAGGGTCTCTAACTGAATGAGAAGCTTGTGAATATAGCAGGTGGCCAGTGACCTCTGGGATGTGCCTATCTCTGTCCCAAACTTTAGGCTGACAGTAATGAGCAGACATACAAGGCTTTTATATAGGTGCTGAGGATTCTAACTCAGGTCCTCAAGCTTGCAGTGCAAACACTTTTATCCACTGAGTCATCTCCCCAACCTTCAATTAATTTCTTACATAGGTTTTCTTTTGATATTGTATACAAGTCCACTGGCCTCGACACATGCACAGTAACATGTGCCCCTCTGAAAAATAAATAAGTAAGCGAATAAATAAACATAATAAAAATGTGGAAAGACTATGTTTTTCTTCAACTTAACTGTCTTTAAAGCTTTATAAAAATATGCTGCTCAGATATGTGGCTCTCTAACCTCCCCCAATCATCTGTATGTCTGTCTTAGGTCCAGGGCACACTGCATGACTGTTTCAACTTTTCAGTTTCTATGATCTTTTCGGTGCATATGTGGTTTTAATTGCTACATCTTCTTGATGTTTTGTACTAACTTTTGCCATTAAAATATGTTTTTTGTAGCTTTGTTGTTACTGTTTTAAAGTCTATACTGTCAGATATTAGTAGAGTACAATCTCCCTTGGGAGGGCTAAATGGAGCTCTTCATGATACCATGACCCAGGTCAATCTCTGGAAATTCTAATTAACAAATAAGATTCTGTTTATTTCCTGCTGTAGATTAACCCAGACCTCACATGTATTAGAAACTTTCTATGCTGGGCTGCACTTACAGTCCTGCTTTTTCTTTGTAAAATATATAAAGATGAGAATATTGTAGTAAAACTTGTTGACTACATGAGTATTAGTTATTGTTTATTATATGTAATTTTGTAATGCTTTAAGTTTTAAGATAAAGAAGAAAAATTAGTAAGAGTCTGTATAGGAGAGGTTTTTTTTTCAGAGATAGGGTTTTCCAATAGCCCCAGCTGGACTGGAACTCACTATGTAGACCAGACTTGCCTCAGTCTCACACAGATCTGCCTGCCTCTGCTTCTTGAGTGTTGGGATTGAGAAAATTTTACAGCAGTGTTGAAAACTTTGTTCTATATCTGTTCAACCTATAGCATAGAATCAGAGGTAGATGCCAGTTATTTCTCCTGCTTTGTCACACATCACTCATCACCACTGCTGCCCACTCAGATGCTCCAGCACTCTCTCTTCATTCCCTTGTCTCAGTTAGGTGCCCAGTCAGCCTCTCCAGCCTGTCTCCCAGCTCTCTCTGCCAAGTTTCTGTAATGCCCTAATAGAGTATTCAGTACTCTATGTGCCCATGCAGTGCTTCCATTTTCACTGACTTGCATTTGCTCCCAAATGCAAAGCAGGATTGTTTTTATTCTCTGGGAAGATCTATTCGTCATTTTCTAGGATGAATTTAAATATTTATTTCCTTGTGAATGAAATTTATAGTTAGAAATTACCAAAGTTCTATATGTATAATACACATTGCACCTCAAACTCCAAATTTAGTGTTTCTAAAGAAGACTACTTATTCTATACATTTGAACATAAAGTGGACAAGAATAAGTGACCTTAACTCCAAATTGCAATAATCTTATCAATTTATAGGTATTTCTGAGGCCTTTGACCATTTGCTGTAGAACACCCTGATATGACCCAGCTTTTCTAAAATACTTCTCTCTGTAACATACTCACTTCCATTTTTGATCCATTGTGCATTTTCCATGACCCTCCCTGCTTGCTGATGAATTCATAATGATGAATTCAGATTCTGTTCACTGAGACATTTGTTTATAGCAGTGCAATTCACTTAATAAGATATGGAATCAATGAGATCATTCTTTTGTCATCTCTAGTAACAATGACTGGAAAATTTATTGTGCTATCCTGAGATTTTATGTTATTTAATAAATAATTTGTGAAGCTTTTGGATTTAATTTTTAAAATGTGACAGTTCGTAGATTTTTATATAATTATATTCAAAAATGACTCTGTAGAGAGCAAGAGGCATTATTAGAAAATAATATGCAGTAACTTCAGGAAATGAGGCATTGAATATTACCTATAGCCTTAAAAATTAGGGACAAATTTTTATTGAAAGAAAACAAAATTCTTAAGGGTACATATAAATAGTAAAAACAGAAAATCATTTATTTGAGCTCTAATTTAGTATGAATATATTTCATTTTATTAGTAATGTAATAATTTTGACAGACATAAAATTTATTACAAACTTTAGTTGTAGTTTAATATTTTTATTTTTTTCTCCACTAATGATCAATAATATATTGTTTCAAAAGTTGTGCTAGCAAGGCATGGGGTAATGGATATCAAAAACCATTTATATAGAATGACACTTCCTTAATATATTCTCTTGATGCTCTCTAAAATGCAGCTTGCTGCAATTGATCCAGGATTAATTGATTATAATGCTCAGGCAGACTCATACTCATTTTTTTGGTCGAAAGCAAAATGTGAACTTCTGCCAAGTTCCTGGGGGACCTTCCTTTCATAAATCTTCTATTTTTAAACTTGAGTAGGCATGACTACATCTCTTTAGGATTCCTGAATATTAATAAACTTCAGCATTTAAATTATGCATGATAAGGATTTTAGGATTTGATAAATTCAGAGCGAGTTTCACTGTTTCAATTTCAGCTGCCAAATTTTGCTGCTTTTTCTTCTTCATGAGCATTTTAAAACACAAAACTGAAATTTCTGGAATATTTTGAGAAACATTATTATCATCAGAGATGGAGAAACAGTTGCTATTTTTTAAAAATCATAGTCTTTGATAATAAAGTTTTGTCACTAAGCTTTACTCTATCCAAAGGTGGTCATAGTATTTGATATTGTGTATATATATATATTTGGATATTCAATTGTATATATATTAAAGTAGTATTGTGAAATAAGACAGAGCAAATAATTACCGTGATTTTGCTAGCACTTAAGCACAAATCATCTTACACTTACTTTAATGCTCAGCACTTCTGTATTTTCATGATGGCTGCTAATTTAAAAATATTTGTATCATCAAAAACCTAAAATTTAAATACAGAGCGTCTATTTTTAGCTGAAAAACTATAGTTGGGGTAAAATCTGCTCAACTATGAATGAGAAGTCAGAGTGAGTATGTGTGTGTATGTGAGAGAGAGAGAGAGAGAGAGAGAGAGAGAGTGCTGAGGATTTGTGCTAAGTAATGTTACTTTCAGAGTAGCATTACTCATTCTCTCATTCACGATAGTGAACTAATATCTTGGGAGCAACTAACAGCTGTCAGATAAGACTCAAGACCTAGTCAACAGGAGTGTTCTCATGCTTGATACTGTAAACTAGCCAAGAACTTGTGGCTGGTGAAATCATAGAGCCTAGAGCAGAACCTACTCTTACTGCTTTGCTCAATGGATATATTATGCTATGCCTCCTAAATATATTATCCTTATGGCCAGAGATTATTGCAGTTCTTACCCCTCATGGAAAAAGATTCTTTCTGCAGTGGGTGGAGGTTATTACAAAGAATCACAGCTGATCAAAGTACATATTACGTGACTATGGTGTCTATCTGCAAATGGGATATTTATAACTCCACATCCAAAGCTCAGGAAACATCATGGGAAAGGTGTGAAAAGATGGTAAGAGCTGGAGACACAGAAACATTGTTATGAAATAGTGTCTTCTGGATATGACAGGAATGTTGCACTCATGACCTCTCAGCAGCTATGCTTGCTTGAAAAAGACCTGCACAAAACCTCATCAGTCAACATTGCAGCATGAATATGGAAGGGCTCACAAGGCCCCATCTCTAGTTGAGGGGCTACACGTAACCCATGATGCTGAGGGACAGTTTTCTTCAGGGGCTACTCAAATGACAGTTTTCCATGCCTCAATGATCAGCCATTCACTTATGTGCATTAGAGTAACATTAATTGACTCAGTAGGAGATACGTGATACATACATACATACACACACATATATATGCATACATATATATGCCATATATATTTATGCATTATAATTTATATATTCTAATATATAAATATCAGAAGGACAGGACATGAATTTGAAAAGGGGAATTTGATGGGGCATGGGAGAAAATGGAGAGAAGTGGTAGATATGGGAAAATGCATTGCATTCATGTGTGAAATGCTTTTTAAATTTTTTTATCTATTATTATTTTGGGGCATTTATAGATTTTTTTTGGTCTTTTTGAGACAGGGTCACTTTGTAGCTCCAGTTGTCCTGGATTCACTATGGAGACCAGGCTGACCTCGAACTCACAGAGCTCCACCTGCCTCTGCCTCTGGAGTGCTGGGATTAAAGGCGTGTGAATTTTTTATTGCGCTTTTCCAATTTCATACATTTCGCACTCAAATCCAGAACCCCTCCCCCATCCATGCCTCCCCCCAACCCCCACTGGACCCTATGCACTCTGCCATAGATGCTGAGTCCTATTCATTCAGGTGTTTGTACCCAAATGTCCTTCAGTGCAAATCCGTCCACTGGAGTTTAGTCAGCCCATCCAGTGGTTGTATGGAAGTCATACTCTTCCACACCCAGCAGCAATCTGTCTCAAATAGTTCTCAATCTAGTGCTGACCTGCCACCTATTTCTCACCTCCCCTTTGGGCCCTTATTTAGTTGAACTGACATGGGTCCCATGCTCAATGCCACCATTGCCACAGGCTCACATGAACAAGCCTCCTCTGGCCTGGAAAACTCCACCTTCCTGTGTTCATGAACCAGACCTGGCTCTTACAATCTTTCTGCCTCCTCTTCTGTAATGCTCCCTGATCTGTGGGTGTGCGAGGTTCCATAGAGGAGTCCCATCCTACACTCTACAGTCTCTTATTCCCCCAAAACGTGGCCAGTTGTGTCATTCTGTGTGAATCACACTCTGCTGTATAGGAAGCCTCACTGGTGAGAGTTGAGGGATACGTTAGTCCTCTCTCTACCCCTTATTCTGCTATGTTCCTTAGTTGTAGAAATTTGACTGTAGATGTGTCACCTAGTACTGGGCATCTCCTAGACATATGTTCTCTGTGCCTGGCCGGATGTACACTTCTGCAGTAGCGTCCTTCTGCTACAAAAAGAAGCTTCTTGATGAGTGCTGTATGGTATGCTGGTCCCTCTTGGGGAAGTCTGTCTGGCACTGGGTTCCCTGCCAAGCAGCTCCCAGGTGTACATATGCGTTATTGTTCAGACACTCCATGTGCATTTCTCATAGGGTTTCTAGGGCATCACTTTTCCCTCTAGGTTTCCTAGCCCCCCGAGATTCACTCATTTATTGTCCGCATATATGTAAGTAATCATGTTGTGCATTGCCTGTGGAAGTTGAAAAAGGGCAACAAATCCCCTGGAACTGGAGGAGTTATGGAAGGTTGTTATCTGTCATGTGGGTGCTGGAAACCAAATCCAGGCCCTCTACAAAGGCAGCCAGGGCTCTTAACTGCTAAGCTAACTCTCCAGCCTCATTTACGATATCCTTACAAAAATGTCTTATAAATGGTTAACATAGCATATATTTGAAGTGAGTTTCTTAGGAAAGCTATTTTTTTTTCTATTTTGGTAGACTTAAAAATGTATACACTTATTTACAGAATTGTGGATGCTAACAAATCAAGATGTAAAGTAGGCTTCTTTATTTAGATGTTTATGTTTACAATTAAGATGACAGATGAGAGAAAATTCACCTTCCTGTCTCTTTTGAGCTTTTTCGTTAGTAAGTAAAATAATAGAATTTGAGATTTTTTCCTAGAAAAGCTGTGATGATAGTGTAGATTGTCAAATTGACAGCATCTAGACTCACCTATGAGACAAACTTTTGGGCATATCTGTGAGGGAATTTTTAAATTAGATCAGTTGATGAGGAAAGAATACACTGAATGTGAGTGGCAACATTCCACCCACTGAATAAAAGAAACAAGCAAAATCACTCTGTTTTCTGAATGCAACTGCCTCAAAATCTTGATGCTATGGCTTCCCTTCCAGGATGGACTATATCCTTGAGCTGAGAAAAGTAAACACATCTTTCCTTAAGTTGCTCTTCTTAGGGATATTTTCACAGCAATGAGAAAATATTCCTAATATAGTAATATAGAAAATTGTTACTGAGAAGTGAAACCATTGCTGTAATAAAAACAAATGTAGTTTTGTAGGACTTTTGTAGCTGTTTTGCAGGAGGAACTTTGGTCTCTAAAAGCCCTGGAATGAAGTGATAAGAGCTTCATGAGCCATTATGGTAGGAATTTGAAAGACAAAAATAACCAGAGAAATGCAAACAGCAGAGGCATGGCTCATTAGTTTTCAGAGAGCAACAAGCACTCTAAGGTAAACTGGGCTAGGGACCATTCATACTATATTCTGGTTGCATTCTGCCAAAGTCCTGAGAACTTTAGCAAGACTAAATTCAAGCACAGAGTTATTTTTTCCCAGCAATGAAAATTAACTAATACAACAGCATTTTACTGTTCGGTTTTGGTGTTGGTGACTAGACATTGTCAATAGCATATTTTGTATGATCCACTCTCTTTGACTGCAGATATAAATTTGTGTTGTCAATTGCACATTCAGAAGTGATTTTGGTGGGTCAGTTCTGTCTGATCTTGATGTTTATTTCAAGTTACCTACTAGATTTCTGAAAATTTTGTAACATTCAGCTTTTATACTAAATTCCCATATTTATTTGGGTTCTTAAATGGGCTGGGTCCAATACAATATGTAAATTTGCATGCATGTTTCCATATACACATACATATTTGTAAAAATTTATTTATCAGATTGCCTTACATGATCAGATGCAAGACATTCACACCATGGTCACATGCTAGCTGGATAGATGGAAAATGGCTAGGTAGTGAGTCCAAGAGGCAGAATAAGAGCTTTGGTAAGATTAGGAGCCTGGAAACTTCCTAGAGATATGCTGGTGAAAGTCCGTGTTCAGAGTATGAAGAATCCTAGAGTACGATATTTATTCTTACTGGCAGCACAAAAACACACACTTGTACTCAACAAAAGGTGAACATGTGGGAATTCATGGCTTCCTCTTTGTAATGCTCAGAGTTCTCTTGTGGAACAGAACTGGAAAAAAAAAAAAATATAAGAAATAACAACAGTTGAATCACACATGAAAGGTGGAGAACCCTGTAGCTGCCGTGCTTGGAGCCTTGAGGCTGGGTGACTCAGCAGTTGGAGTAGTCTTACAGTGGCTTCCTCACTGCAGAAACCTAGAACCTAGTAGCTTGTCAGTATGCAGATCTGGGTGCCTCAGCAGTGCCCATCTGGTACAAAAACCTGTCAGATGGTTCTTATTCAATGACAGAAGTCTGGAAACATATTTTTATGATATCAGAAAATGATCAGTAACAGCAGTGACAGGATAAATTAACTCACGCAAGAGAGAAGGCCCAAGAAGCTAAAGATGAATAACCTTCCTCTGCTTTGTCCCTTTTTCATCTTGGCTGCTATCAGAGTGCTGCCCACGTTATGTGTGAGTCTTGCTATATCTCTTAACTCAATTAAGAGAGTTTTGCAATTGAGGATCCCTACTCAGGTGATTCTAATTTGTGGTAAGTTGATGTTAAAATGACTTTATAGACATGCACAGGAGCCAAGGATCCAAGTGCAACCGATTATGACTAGTAATAATCAGATACATACAGATTAGAGATGCATGTGCCAACATCTTGTTAGGAACAAAAACAATGAGTCTTTCTCCAAGGAACAATATTTTCTAAAATGAAATTGAGATCTTTTTTAAAGGTTAAAAACTCATTCAATTTTATGTCTTACAGGGCTTATACTGAGTTCAATATTGTATAACTATTAATTCAACTGTGAACCTAGAAACTTACAGCTACTTGTGAAAGAGATGTACTCTTGCTCTGGAGTGTGTTACTGAATATGTTAAAGCTGTAATGAAATGCTTCTTCTAATCATGTAGTTATTAAAAATTAAAAAAAAAACAATCACCATATTCTTCTTCCACATTTTATACAATCTGGGCCCCAGCCTGTTAGACAGTATCACTTACACTGAGGCTGAGATTTTTTCATACAGATTAGTGACACATTTAACAACTGTCTTTAGAATCATCCTCCCAATTTGAAAGGTGTTTCAAGATTAACTCTCAAATTACAAATGGTGATGAGTTGCCATGTGCATGTTGGGAGTAGAATCCCAGTCCTTTGCAAAAGTAGTAAGTGGTCTTAACTACTGCTCATTTCTCCAGCCTAGTGACTTAACTCATTTTTATGTATTTCTATTGAATTTTTGTGTATTTCATATAAAACATCTTAATCGTCTTTATACCTCCCTCCCCTAATGCACCTCCCCACTGGATTCCATGCATTCTGTCATTTGTGTTAAGGTCTATCAAGCCACTTTCATGTACCCAGATTTCCCTCAGTGCAAGTTCATTCACTGGAGTCTAGTCAACCTATCTACAGGCACTCCCTTAAAGACCAGCTTTCCCCCACCCAGCAGTGATCAGTTGTCAATAGTTATTTGGCTAAGATTGGGGCCTGCTGCCCATTTCCCAACTTCTATGCTGAGTTTTTGTCTGATTGAGTTTGCATGGATCTTGTGCATGTTGACACCACTGCTGTAGATTCATATGAACAAAGCCTGTAAGACTCTGCTTCTATATGTTTACGCACCACCTCCCTGGCTCTTACAATCTTTCTGCCCCCTCTTCTGCAGTGCTCCCTGAGCCTTGGATGGGTGGAGTTTAATATAGAGTCCTGTCCATGGACCCACATTGTGCAGACTATTGTTCTCTATACTTTGGCCATTTATGATATTTTGTGTTCATTATCCTCTGTTTCATGAGGGAGATTTATTAATGAGCGTTGAGAGATGTAGTAGTATTCTCTATTGCTTGTTCTACTGTGTTCTGTGAGCCTTAGGTGTAGAGGTTCCATTGTAGACGTGTCACTTAAGGATGAGCATTTCAGAGGCCTGAGTCAGGTGCTCTCAAGCAGTCTCCAAAGGTCTGGGCCCCTACTAGCCAGAAGGGAAGCCTGGCCCTGGGGCAGTGGGAGGGACTGCAGGTAGTCCCAAAGCAGGGGAATTGGCATGGTGCAATTTGGGACACTCACCCCTATAAGACTGAGTCAGGCACTCTCAGACAGTCTCCAAAAAGCTGATACAACTTTTACTAGAATTTTCCTGACCTTAATCTTATTTATTTATTTATTATTTATTTTTGTTTGTTTTTATTTATTATTTTAATGTGTGTGTGTTATGCACCCATGTACATGTGTGCTATGGCATATGTATGGAGATCAGAGGACAACTTTGGGGAGTCTGCTTTCTTCTTCTACTGTGTGGATTCTGTGAACTCAGGTCATCAGGCTTGTTGCTAAGTACCTTCACCTGCTGAGCCGTCTTGCCGTCCCCTTTTATATGCCGAGGTTTGTCTGATTGAGATCTTTTTTAAAGGTTAAAAACTCATTCAATTTTATGTCTTACAGGGCTTATACTGAGTTCAATATTGTAATTTAGATTTTTTTTTTCTCTTCTCTCTTTTTGTGTTAGGAGATTCAAAGGCAGTGGTTGTTCGAAAGGGCTAATATAAGTGGTCACTTCCAAACATATGCAAAATTCAATTCATTTAGTTTGAAGACCAATTGTAATATAGTGACTTCTACCGCTCTTAGCTAACAGCAATTAAGATCCAGGAGACCATGTATGATACAAGATGAGATCTTACAGGGTAAGGTATGCTCACTGACACAATAGTGGAATGATGCGCAGCTTGATCAGAGATGCTTCTTTCTGTGGAAAGAAATAGTTAATGCAGATTCACAACTTCAAAACTTCTGAGAATAAGTGATTGTTGAGTCTTCAGCTCTAGATGGGACTTCTATAATACCCATCTAAAGCCCAAGGAACATGGTGGAAGATGGATAAGAGCAAGAGAATGCAGAGTAGAGCTATGAAACATTGTCTTCTGGATCTGACATGAGCAGTGGAATTATGAGCATAGAGCATCTGTGCTTACCTGCTCAAGCCCTGCCTGAAACGACATTAGAGGCTAAGTTGGAAAAGAAGGGTCATCTAACACTAACATTGTAGGAGGATACAGGAGGGTAAGAGAGTTAATATGATAAAATGCTTTGTAAACATGTGAAGATTACAAAAATTTGTATACATATTTTAGATAGATTAATTCTTTTTTGAGACAGGGTCTCCCTGTAGCTCCAGCTGGCCTGGAACTCACTGTGTAGACCTGACTGGCCTTGATCTCACAGAGATCCGCCTCCTTCTGCCTCTCTAGTGCTGGGATTTGATGTGCTCTTCCTCATTTTACTCAAAGATTATTTTTAGACTGTGGTGGAAGTGAGAGGCATTTTGCATACTGGGACTTTTATTCTATCGGGCAGCTCTCCACTATGTGAGCCACTGCCAAGCACCTATCTACTCTGTGACACATTGTTCAACAGACACTCTGTGACACACCATCAGCCCACTTTCCACTGTGGCACAGACTTCTTTGAATATATAATTCATGGAATTGTAAGTTCCCTTGATATTTTTATTTTTTGAGATTGCTCTGAATTTAGGTTGGATTTGTGAATAATATTTTCATATTTGTAAATAACTTTGCAGTGTGGTAATGGTCCAGTGGTAAATGAAATAGAGGTACCCCTAGATTCATAGAAATTAGTTTAAGAGGGAGGAAAGACATCAACAAACTAGATATACACCTTGCTATTTGTTCACAGTTATTACAAAAGAGGAATTACAGGTTACTGCTTAATCACGTGCAGGTCTCAGAGATTAGAAAATTATTCCTTGCATGGGGCATTTACCATGGGGTTTTGAGAAATGATCAAAGCAAACTTGGGTGAATGAGGCTCACCTTCTCTAAGCACAGGGCACAGTTTATGATGCATGTAGGTTCATACTGGAAAGAAATATGGTAATTCTAACAAAAAAAGGGCTGTTGTATCAGTACTGTGGAGGTTAGAAGGACAAACTTAAAGATTTAAGAGACAAGGGGCCAGAGAGATGGCTCAGCTGTTAAGAGCACTGACTGCTCTTGCAGAGGACCTGGGTTCGATTCCCAGCACCCACATCGTGGCTACAAACTGTCCTTAACTCCAGTTTCAGGGAAATCCGAAACCCTCTTCTGACCTCTGAAGCAATGCACGACACGGGTGTACGCACATACATGCAGGCAATACACTCATACACATAAAATAAAAATAATAAATAAAATATTTCAAAAAAGATTCCAGAAACAAAAGAAGGCATCAAACTATTGGAAAGTCCAAAAAGAATGACAGAAGAAAATTTGGATTTTAGAAAAATAACTTTATGGAAAGTTGATTAATGAGAAGACTGAGGATTAGACCTTTCTATTGGACTAAGTGGAAGGTGGTACTGAGCAGGATTATGGCACGGAAAATGGTGTGTTGATTGAAAGAAGGCAGAAATACTCTCTATATATTGTTTAAATCTATTTTTCTTAAGATTTTTTTCATTTGTGTGTGTGTGTATGTCTATGTATATGTGTGTATGATGACTGTGTGTCTGCCACATGTATGCAGGTGACTGTGCAGGCCAGAAGAGAGCTTCATATCTTTTAGAGTTCAAGTTAAAGGCAGTTGTGAGCTCCCCAGTGTGGGTGCTGGGAACAAAACTCAGATCCTCCGTAACAGCAGTATATGCTCTTAAGTGATATGGCATATCCCAGCTTCCATTGTTCAAAGTTCTGTTACTGCTTAAGTTGTGTCTGAGAAAAAACATCAATTTTAACCTCTAATATAACCAAGTCACACATTTTCCCAAATATTGTCCTGTCCAGTAAATCAAAAGTGAAAAGCTCATTATTTGTGTTGTGATATGATCCAGCTTCAATTGTGATATAAAATTTTCAAATTTACTTCACGTGAGAAAGAAAAATGATGTTCAGCAAAAATAACCAAATAAGGGCAGGGGCCATAATTACTAACCTTCTTCAATTTTGTCATAATATGAGTCGTCTTTCTGTTGTGTTGAGAACAGAACTATCTTTACTAGTTCCCATGACTCCCCTCATTTATTAAAACTCCTTTACAATGAAACAAGCTGGATTAAGTGTATTGAAAGCCTGGGGTGTCCTGGGAGTTTGTGTATTCTAGCGTGAAGTCTTTGTTTGTCAGATGTCTCCACTGCAGCGCAAGGCAACACTAGCATGACAGAAATGGAACTTGTTGATGTATATAATACCCCTGGGATGAGATGTCTAATGAAACATAACCACAGACTCACACAATTCTCTTTCTATTTAATTTGTTTCTAACATCAATGCTTTCAGGACATTAAACCATTTACAATGTTATTTTTCTTAAAGTTCTAATTAGGCATATAATTAATGAAAAGTATTAGGAATATATTTTAGCACTTTTAAATTACTAAAATCAATGACATAACTCATTTATTGAATGTGCTTTTCTTTTATTTACTGTGTTTAAACAAATTATATATTGTCACATTAGAATTGTTGATGTCTTTGCTAAAGATATATTTATTGTTATTTATTCAAATTTTTGTATTTATAGCATACTACAAGGCAAACACTTATAACCACACTGATTGCTCTACAAATTAGGTTTGTGTAGAGGAACAGAGCCAATATGGTATAATATAGAAATGGAAATACAATATAAAAAGGAATTTATAATATTGGTTTACGTGGTAGGAGAATGGATAGTCCAACAGTGGCCATCTACAGTAGGAGAGGCAAAGAACCTGATTTGTGATCAAAGAGGCTGGAAGCGTTGGCCTGAGGTTGGGGTGGGGAGCATCAGTGGTTTAGTGTTAGGATGACTCTGAAGACCAGGGAACTCACCATAGAGGCACTGCCATGCTTGTCCTAGACGGAGAAGTTGAAGAAGCTGGAGTCTAACATCCACAGACATCGGCAGCAGCAGTTGATACACTTAGGAAGAATGGAGAGTGTAGGTGCCTGCTGGCTTTTTCACCTTCTGCTTTTATTCTCTCTCTTCCCTAGTCTGACAGATGGTCTACCTACATGTTGAATGGTTGTTTCTCTCTCAGTTTGTATATCACATGCCACTCCTCCCTGTAAACTCCCTCACAAAAACACCTAGAGGAATGCTTTATTCGTCTTCGGCATCAGTCAGTCCAGTCAAGTTGATACAAGCCAAGACTGACCA
Organism: Nannospalax galili; assembly: GCF_000622305.1. Lineage (NCBI taxonomy): Eukaryota > Metazoa > Chordata > Mammalia > Rodentia > Spalacidae > Nannospalax > Nannospalax galili. Next base: position 1,239,983 of record NW_008336901.1, read on the forward strand.
TCATAATTTCGTTCCAATTTATATAGACAATTTGAAACAAAAACCGAATATAAACAGAAAAGCTGTCTGAAAATGAACTCAGTGCCATATTAACTGGGTTGTATAAACATCATAAGAAAAAGAGACAACCAAAAAGCAGACTTGAAATTTAGGCTTTTAAATTCAAGAAAGTTTAATTCTGTCAAGATTTTAAAAACAAAGTCATCAGAAAATTAACAGTAAAAGTAAATTTTGTAGTTCATAACATTATTTTTATGTTTTTAAATCTATTATAGATTCATTAATACATAGACACTAATTTTGTACTACACATAGGAGATGGGTGTTAGTTAGTAAAACCTGGCATATACTAGATCAAGAAGAAACAACTTGATTAGGCCTAGGCATAGTGGTCCACAGCTGCCATTTCTATGAAAGAAAATTACACAAAATTCAAGTATTCTAACTTCCTGTTCTTATCTGTATCCTTTCATCTTTTCGGGATGGCTATGATTCTGAGCACTACGAGGTTAGAGACAGGAGGAAAAGGAAGGAACAAGAGAAAAGGAGTTGTGTTTAAAAATGTGTCACTGCTTTCAAGACACATTCTAATAAGTCAAAATAGCTTCTGCTTTTACAAAAGAGCTGTACTCTTAGAGATCAATGTGGAAGAGGGGACAGAAAGATTATAAAAGCCAGAGGTAGTGAATGATCATGAGGAAGCAATGTTTTTCAGGCTGCTAGGGAGTTACTCTCATGAACTCAAGCAATTATAACATGCACAAAACCCATGTTAATTTAATATTTCATATATTTTACTATAATTATATAATGAAGTCATTTTCTCCAATCCAAACTCCATCCATGATTCTTCTCCTTTGTGCTTCCATGCCATTCAAAGATTACCACTTATTATGCCATGCTGCAAAGCACAGTAGAAATATTAAACAAGAGATTTGTGTATTTGGAATTATTCTTAATCAATTATGATTCCCCTTATCCTGTGAATAATACCTACACATTTTGGCAGTAAACGCTTTCAGTATTTTAAAATACATAATTTTATCAAAACATACACTATGTCCCTATTTGTTTATCCACTCAATTGTGCTAAAGTGTACATTATACTTAAAAACACTCATTTACCATGATACATGAAGAGACAATCACATAAAATGAGGTAAAAAATCAACTCACATGAGAACCCCATGATTAAAAACAAGAGTAAGTGAGGCCAGGTGGATCAGAAATAGTAAGATTTGTAAATGACGTTCGAGTCTAGAATGGAGGCAACAGGGTCTGGTAAGCAAACAAATGTCTATAACAAATGTTGAGCATGGACACTCGATGCCTTTCTGTGTCACATCCTTTCTCCTAATATTTTTTTTTTGCTCTTTGCCTGCTAAGGTCTTGCATTCTATAATTCTGCTTTGGTGAAGGACAATTTCTATTAGGGTAAGGTTCTCTGCTCTAATCATCTGCCATAACTCTACGATTATAGTTATTCTATTTGGCAGGATTCTCTAGGGGAACAGAGCCAATAGAATATACGTATATATGTTGTCAAAACGAATTTATTAGCTTCCCTACTAGGGCCTGCATAATCCAGAAGTGACCATCTGCACAGTGGAGAAGCAGAGAACCAGATCACTGTATAACCAGGAAGCTGGAAATCTGTGTTTCAATCCAATGCCCCAAACCTGAAGTCTCCCTTTGGAATCACAGGTGTAGAGTTCCTGTTGAAAAACTGAAGAAGCTGGATCAGTCAACTATGGTAGCAGCAATAGGCAATCTTGCTAAGAAATAAAGGGGTTTGCAGGCTTGCAGATATCCTTCCTTTGACTTCTTTTAATTTGGATCAGCAGCCTGTTGGAAGGTGTTATCCTTTCAGGTCAGGCCTCCTCTACACCACCGCCTGGGTTACTGCTCAACAGGGCAGTCTTTCTGCAAAAGTCCCCTTGGAAACACATGTGCATTGCATCAGTCCTGTATCTTACCATCCAGTCAAGCTGTTAGCTAATAGTACCCATCACACTGAGATTCTTGTCTGCTACCTATAATTTATTATTTAATTTCTTCTTTAGCTAGACATGACTAAGTCTTGTCTTATTTCTTTTAAACGGCTATATAAAAGACCATTAACTGAGTAGTTCATTCAGAAATATACTTTGCATAGTTTTGGTTAGGACATCTAACATCAACATGCTGGCAGATTCAGAGCTACAGTTTTGTAAGGGGTCCATTCTTCATAGGCATTGTCATTCTTTGCTCTCTCATGGTAGACTAGGCTATTTTGCTCTATTTGGTGTCTTTTAGAAAGACACTAGTCTGAAAATGAAGGTTCCCCTTTTGCAATCAAATAGCCCCTGGGAAGGTATCAATTCTGAACACCATCACCTAACAGTGAGGGTGTCGGTCATGAAACTGGTGAAACTGTGCCACTTTCCCAGTGGAACCTTCATGTGGTAGTATTCTCACAAACTGTTTTTCTAACTAGAATGTGTGTATGCCAGCCTAGATTTGGCATGGGAATTATTCCTGTTTCTGAAAAAAACACATAAATTATGAAAACCCATCCTTTTAAAAAGCAATGAGAGGAATAAGCTGATTTTTTTCTTCTCTTCTATAAAGACATACAATTTTAGCATTTACCTTATATTGCCTTACTGTGTCTTCAGAATGCTTCACCATGTGGACTACACTCCATGCTCCATCTGAATCAATCATTAAAATGACTGACTGTGTGCTAGTATCTCCATTTTCTCCAGTGAATGAAGCTGAATATCAAATCTGTTGTCTTAAACCTGGAGGGGGTCCTTTACTTAAGCCATGCCAATAAGTTCATGTGCTAATAAAATTTTGTTACAGGACTAGAGTGAGTCTTAAGGGTTTATTTTGGAATTCCTGAAAAATCTTTCTACATGTCAGATTTTATCCAGTTACTTAACATCACTGGGAATTACCTGTCAACCAAATAGTCCGTTAACAAACTGTGAGAATTTAGCAGTAATTTAGAAGAATGTTAAATTGACTCTTCTTGATATTTCAGGCTTTTATCTGGTGTTCCTTTCTAACAATACTGGTATCCAACAACCATAGATTATAATTATATATACTAGGTCCATTCTAGCAAGATTTTTTTTAAAGAATATATGTTCTGGGATTCCCAGTGTATCACCTACTTTCATGCTCGTAGAATCCTAGAGGGATATGAAGATGTTGATGAGGATCAGGATTTCTATCCCAACAGATGTTGGCATATTAGATAAGATGTAGTCCCCTTCCCCTGTAATGCTACTTCCCACAGATCAACTCAAGATCACTGAATGGTGAATATTTTATGGGGTCCTATGAATGAGATTACTGACATTTGTCTGTTACGGTGTGCAAGGTAAAAGCCCGGTTTCCACATTACATGTTTCTCTTGCTAGTATATGGTTCTGTAATTTATATAAGCTGTTTTTCCATAAATAATGCAAGGAGAGCAAACCCACAGTGAAGCCCTGTGTCACACTGGGTTCCATTCATTCTCAGGTGACCCTGATTAATAGGCAGAACTGAAAGGGTTGCAGGTGGTTAGATACTTGTTTTCTGAATATAATGTTTCAGTATGTTTTAACCTTTGGTGGCTCTTCATAGAGAAAAGAAATTTCTGTTTTTATAACAATGGAACATAAGCATAATCACTAAGGTTTTCTCTATAACATAGTTGAAGCTAATAAAGGTAACACATTGACTCAAATTCCATTTGATTAAGGAAACTAATATAATTGTACCAAATCTCTATGTACGAACTGATGTTGGTCCTAATACAAAATGGGTATTCACATTTGAGTTTTAATGACCCTCATAGAGTTATAGAAATCATACTAAAAATGGACATTGTAAATTTGAGTTAGTACATATTTTCTCTTTTCTTTAAAAATTCATCTGTCATGTTTTCTACCATCAGGTTTTGGAGAACAACATGAACTAGAGAGTTTTACATGACATAGCTGTTGCAAAAAAACCCACTTGAACTAAGATTCATTTTGTAACCTCTTTTGTATAACTCACAGTATGCTAAGATTGAGCTTATTGATTCAGTGGCCTGTGGAATTTCACCAGTCTTTTCTAATATACGGATGTTAATATCTTGCAAAGACAGTTCATATTAGACACAGCCATAGACACAGTGATAAGCTATACATTATACTTCAGAGACAGGTGATCAATATGAATTCAATCATCTCACTGGCATAATGACACATATTAGAAATGAAATTATTTTAATATGATTAGTTTTAGAAATCATGACTCTTAAGGTAAAAATACTGCTTCAATTGATCAAATTGTATTTCAGATGATATGGAAGCACTTCTTATTCCAACCTTACAAAGGTCAAAAGAGAAAACGCAGGAGGAAATGAATGTTCCTCAATCACACAATTCTTTGACCACTAACATCATACGTACCCAAATCTGAAGACATAAAAGTTGAAGAGATAAACATTGGAATATAGTTGTAATAATAAATTCAAGGTTAATCAGTATCCCCACAGCTTAAATAATATGGAATTTGGGAAACTGATCATTAGTAAAAATGGGTCAGTGCCCCTGAAGAAATGAAGTGACAGAGATGGTGAGTCCTCGGACTCTGCACAGAAGAAAATCAAGACAAAGAAGCACTTCCCAAAGAGAAGATAGAAATCCAGTTATCATCAGTTCGTAGAGCACTGAGAATGGATAGCTGAGGAACGGCCGCCTTCCCTCCTCTAGCGCCCAAACTGGATGACTAATATCCACAAACGTGCAAGATTAATTTTCTCTGTTTGCTTTCAGTTCATCCCATATTGCACCATAGGAACAAGGGGATTATTCTGTGTTGCTTTTATTTTTAGGGCTTGGAGAACAAACCATCTTGCTTGGCAGCATAACTCATTTTCTCAAGGGACATCAGCCTAATGCTGCTATCATTTCATATACATTTTGCCTTCACTCGGTGCTTTGCACTGCATTATTGAGTGTCAGATAAAGATGTTAAACAAAACACCAGACACCCTTGCATGTGTTGTGGTATAACAGACCCAGTGTCCCTGTTGTTTGCTTTAGTTTCTAACCAAAATACCCAAGAGAACACTTGAAAGAGGAAAGATTTATTTTTCTCACATTTTCAGAGGTTTGAGTCCACACTCCTTGACACCATTGCTTCTCAGCCCATTGAGAGTCAGAACCAAGTGGACTGGATTATTTGTGGGGAAAAAGATGCTCACTTCATGGTAGACAGGAAGAAAATGGAAAGACAGAGAGGAGCCAGACACAAGAGCTAGATAAAAGGAAAGGGACAATGTATAGGTCCCAAGGCCACTACTGAAATGACCTATTTTCTCCAACTCTGTCTTTCAGAGTTCTCCTACCACACAATAATCTATTCAGAGTCCGAATTCATCAATGGACTAATCCACTTATGAAGGCAAAGGTCATCAGCTGGCAGCCAAGCTCCAATGCCATGAATTTTCACAGATCACAGTTTCAAATAATTTTAAATTATAAAGGCTAGAGTCAGTGTTTAATTTCTTATTTGTATCCCTTACTATTAAGATTATACTTGGTATCACTTTTTTAATATTTCATTTATTATTTTTATTTTTGTGTGTATGAGTGTTATGCCTGTGTGTAGGTAAGCGCACCTGTGTCATGCAATGCCCATGGAGGACAGAAGAGGCTGTCGGATCCCCTGGAACTGGAGTTACCGACAGTTGTTAGCTGCCGTGTGGGTGCTGGGATTCAAACCCAGGTCTTCTGCAAGAACAGTCAGTGTTCTTAACTGCTGAGCCATCTCTCCAGCCCTATACTCAGAATTTCAATAAATGTCAGCTGAATCCAATTTTGAGTCAAAAGAATCAAATACAAAATAATTGTTTAGCTGCCATGTGGATGCTAAGATTCAAACCCGGGTCTTCTGAAAGAACAGTCAGTGTTCTTAACTGCTGAGCCATCTCTCCAGCCCTATACTCAGAATTTCAATAAATGTCAGCTGAATCCAATTTTGAGTCAAAAGAATCAAATACAAAATAATTGTAGGAAAAACACATATCCTGTAGGAGGAACAGCAGGTAGAAGAAGAAAATGATAAAAGCAAACCCATCATACATCTTAGAGCAAAACTCATGTGCAAAAGCACTTTGATTCTTTCATGTTGACTAACTAGGGGACTAGAAACCAGATTCCCATTGAACTTAAGTTCTCCATTAAAAAGCAATGCTTATTATTTTATATGTATAAAGGTTTAAAACAATATATGAAAGTGAAAGATAAAAATCATGGTTTCGGAGCTAAAAGATTGAAAATGTATGCCCTAAATTCAAGGACTGCATTAAATAAACAACTATGGTAAAAAAAAAATCAAATATACAGGGTTAACTTGTTTTCTAAAGCTATTCTTGGGGGTGGGAGAGATGGCTCAGTGGTTAACAGTACTGAATGCTCCTACAGAGAACTGGGGTTCAATTCCCAGCACCCACATGGCAGTTAACAACCATCCATAACCCCAGTTCCCGGGGATTTGACTCTGGGCTCTGCAGGCACAGCATGACATGGGTGTACCTAGCTACACACAGGCATAGTCTCATACAGACACACAAAAAGAATAAATAATAAATAAAATATAATTGAAAAAATAGCCAGGCATGGTGGTCCATGTCTTTAACTGCAGCACTTGGGAGGCAGAGGCAGTTAGATCTTTGTGAATTCAAAGCCTGCTTGGTCTACATAGTGAATTCCAGGCCAGCTGGGGCTAAAGGCAGAGTGTGTCTCAAAAAAACAAAGCAAAACAAAACAAAAAAACAAAAACAAAAAACAAAAAAACAGAGATTCTTAAATGATTTAATACTCTCTCTCTCTCTCTCTCTCTCTCTCTCTCTCTCTCTCTCTAAAGGAATAGGAAAAGTTAGAGCAAAGATAATATTTTTAATTTATTTATATGTTTTTGTCAGCAATCATGAATCAATTTGACATCATGCTCAAAACTGACTTTTGACTTGTGCAGATACCAGGAATATTTTATGTAGATAGAAAATATAATAATAACTACATCTCCAGGAGAAGAAATTGTAATAGAGTAACTGTGACAGAGCCTGTATACAAATGACATTTACAATATTTCTGAAATTGAAGTGTTGGTTTGTAATCTTAGATGCATGAGTTTGACTAACAGAGTGGAAAACAGAGTAAATTCACAGCTCTATAAAATTTCTGAATTGAGTAATGTAACAATTGAGAGGGGAAAAGGCCTTTATTTTGCTTTTGGTATGGCAACATTCAGTTTCACAAAAAGGAGAAAAACTGCTCTATTTTTGACATAGGTTTTATATTGTCCACTTGGGCATGAGCAAGGTTGTGTACTTGTATGCCATTGTTTATACAGAAAAGAATGTGGAAGATATCCCATTTAATAAAATTATCAATTTAGTGATACCTTCTTCCTGTGTAGTCATACTTCAAACCCTTCCTCATAATTACTTTTATTTTAAGGTAATAAAGAACATGCAATTACTTTAATATGCAAACTATATTTTGGAACTCTTGAAATTGTATATGGTAGTAGTAACACCATGTTCACATGAAGAATGTACACCAAAGCCTTATTGTATCACTCACATTACTTATTTACTGAAACACTTAGATAAGAGTATGGCCATGGACTTTATTTAGATTTAAATAAATTGATTGATGTGTTCATTCACAGATGAAATGGACACTTTCAGTTTTTAACATGCACACACATACAGAGCTATCACTAGGATGGTGTTCAAAGGTGGTGTGCGAAGTAACTGATGGAAAGAGGAAGGAAATCACATACTATAGCATCAGGTGAATAATAGTTATCTTTTGACCTTTTAAAGAAATATAATTAAATTCTTCATATAATACTTTTTAGATAAATACAGGGTAGCGATTTCCATGGCACAGAAATTATTTTCATTCTCCCTCTTGTCTGCTTTTTCTACCTGACTTCCTTAGGAAACAAGACTACATTTTGTTTCAGATTTCCTGGTAGTTAATACTCCTAGCTAATGAATCTGAATAAGAAATCATTATAAGAACTACTCTTGGGGGGTAGGAGCATTAATGTAGAATTACTAAGTATGATTTAAGAATCTTTATTCCAGTCAGGTCAGAAACATAAAGAATTTTTTGGATAAATACAATCACAAAATTTGTTTGCATTTTTCATAAGTATTTTCTTATCATTTACTTTTTGTTATAACATTCTAAATTACTGCAACTTAGATGTCTTCTCATTTTACTGCAAACTAAGCATCCATTTTTTTATATATAAAATGTTGAGAATAAGCTCAGGTGTTACATCTAATATGCTGAAAGCAATAGAGCTAAATGAGACTTGACATGTTATGTAGGATTTCCATATCATATCAGCCCCAACTTTTAGTGGACATGTTGATACATTTATCAATTTTTATTTGAGTTGAATTTATAATTATCATTATAATTATCTCTCTTAGCACCAATGAAGTGGTTTCTTCAAAGATTTTGAGTTCAAAGCCTATGGCTGCAAAAAAAAAGTGAGTAAATAAAAAAATAAATGCAATGAGATCACAACAGTTGCTCTTATGGTGGAATTGTGCTTTAGATATCTTTTTTAAGATGCGACGCTGTCATGAACCTTGAAAGCTCAAACTCTTTTTTGGAAATCATACTGTATTTTCAAAAATCAGAATAAATAATAAGTGCTTGAGTTTGAGATTTAAACAGTTTTTAATATGTAAAGTCTATTACAATATTTGTTAAGAAAACAGGTAATATATCTCTTTTTTCTGGTACGGACTTTCATTGATATTTGCATTCTAATAGCAGAGATTTGGTTTCTATTATCAAGTAAAAGAGGGAAAGCAAAGAATCAAGGAAGGAGGGAGGAAGGAAAAGAGAAACCCAGAAGGAGGAGGGAAGAGGAAAAGTAGGGAGGAAAACGAGGGGAAGAAAGTTGGAGTTAGAGAAGTGAGAGAGAAAACAGGAGAGAGGAGATAGAATTAAGATTTACGTCATTGTATTAATTTCAGGAGCTCCAAGATGTGAATCCTGTTATCAAAGAACCAATATCTAAAAGTGGAAAGTAATCAAAGACATAGATTGTGGTAAATAGTCTCTGAACTTTTAAACAATTATGTTTTGCTTGTACAGCATGGGACGGTTTTCTTTATGTCATTAGGAAGCATTCTGAGAGGAGGCACTCCTTGAGATAAATTCTGAGACCATGTCATTAGCCAGAAGCCAATGCTGCAGATCTCCTCACGTTGCTCAGAGTAACCAGAACTCATAGAAAGGGTGTAAGCATGCTATATATATTTGAAACAATTGCTACATCTCTGTTCAAAACATAATGTTTTGTAGAACAGAGGATTTAACATTCTCACTGTGAAGATAATGAGAGGCAGCAGAGAATTTGAATCAAAGCAGTGCAGAAATTGGACTGGCAGTTTTGAACAGTCATCCGTGATGCCTAGAGAAAACTCCAGAAGCTCAGTTACAAATCACTGAAACATAAAAGGAAATAGTAAAATATTGAACTAATAATGTAGTAGTGCTGATGTCCAGGAAGAGGAAATGAATTACATTTTTGTGTAGAGAAGATACGTAAGAAGAAGATAGAAAAGTCTGTCTTATCTCCCAGGCTTCTGGCTTATGAAGCCAGGTAAGCATTGTTTTCCTGGGCAGACAATACAGTAAGTTCATTTGGGGGAAGATAAGCTGAGTTTTATACCTGATATGTGTGGGATAGTCACGCATAAAGTCAGAATGTGAGAAATATGTAGATAATGGAGGAGACAAGATATATTCGGTTTGGAATAAAATAACAAATTTTAAGACGAAACTGAGTGGTGGAAATGGAATCAAGTCTTTCCAAGTTGAACAAAAATTAGAAACTGGATAAAAGACTAAGGAAAGAATTCTGAATTTCATTATCACTTAAATAAATGCCAGGCAGAAGAAATAAATACCGAACAGGGGTAAACCAAAGAATTCAGAAAAAAAAGAAAAGAACTTGAAGTATTCCTGTGCATTATGAAAGAAAAATGGAGCCAGTGTTTGCCCCCAAAATAGACTTAGGACTAGGAGTAAGCAGTTAATGATGTGAGTAATAAAAATGTAAGTGAAGCTGTTCAGTGACAGAGATGTACAATTCTGAAGGTAGCATTGGAGAAAATGGTCCTTTGCATTTGTAGGATCATTTAAGGTTTCTCAAGAGAAGCAGTGCATGGTGCCAGGTCATATATGAAGCAGAATTGGGCTGTGAAAGATGAAAGGAGACTGAAGGGAAGCTTTGTGAGAAGGGACGCGTGTAAGATTAGAAAACATATGCAAGTCTTAGCCTATATGTGAAAACAAATGTACATATGAGAATACTAAGCATTTAGAAAGGAAAAGAAGAAAGGGTATGTTTTAAATGGCATACTAATGACATAACTAATATTTCATGTCAGTTCTTTGAACGGTCTCTCAAAATGTAACACGTTTTCAATGAAAATAATTCCTTAAATGAGAGGTGCCCACATGTGATTCTATGAGTGGCTGTTACTTTACTAAGAAATCTGAATTTTGAATTATTTTTTTCATTATTTTAATAATTCTGTGTGCTGTACTTTGGGGTAAGTACTAATAAACAGTATATTTTATTTTAAAAGTTTAATGCAATCAGGATATACAGAATAAAGCACTTAGTAGGAGTAAGAAAAAGTGATAAATTAACAAAAATTATTTAGCAAATTTTCTTCATCAAACTTTCTTCTAATTATTTTCTTAGGGAGGTACTCTTCATGGCACAGCAGAAGATTAAATATGGTGAAAATGAAAATATTTCATTGTAGTTTAGGTGAAAGAAAGCAGGTCTCCAGGCAAGGAAGTTTAATACTGGTTCTGATAATTTGTAACTACATGGTATGAAAATAATTTCTTAAGTTACTGAAACCTATTTCATTCTTTTTTTAAAAAAAGTGGTAATTTCAGTATCTATCTGAAAGTGTTGTTACATATATTGATTTCATAACTGTTGATGATGACTATGTTGAGCACACTTCTTTACATATATTAAGTATATTTTGTTGCCTTTTGTTATTTCCTAATGAAGTAAATTGCTATGACTGCAAACATTTTTCTTTTTCTGTTTGTTTTGTTTTAGCTTTTTAAATAATTTTGACTCAGTTTTTTGTGTATTTCATATAGAACATCTCAGTCAATATTAATCATCTTTATTCCCTCTTTCCCACTGGCACCCTCCCATAGCCCTCCTCCCCCATGGGAACTGCTGTTTGATATGAATAATAAAATTCTGATGAGAGAAAGGCAGCCAACAGTTTTTAAAATTTGTTTTTATTGAATTTTGTGTACTCATGCAGAATATTTCAATCAATATTAATTATCTCTATGCCCCTGTCCCCACTGGCAATTTCCCATAGTGCCAACAGTGGATTTCACACATTCAGTCATTTGTGTTAAGGCCTATTGTGTCAAGTCAGTGTCCCCAGACTTCCTCAGTGCAAGTTCATCTACTGAGGTCTATTCAGTTTATCTAGAGTCCCTCGCTTTAGGAAGATCAGCTCTTCCTCACCTAGCAGTAATCAGTTGCCAATATTTCTTCATGTATGATTGGGGTCTGCTGTCCATTTCCCCAGTTCTATGCTGGGCTTTTGTCTGCTTGAGTTTTCATGGGTCTTGTGCATGCTGACGCCTTTGCTGTAGGTTCGTATGAGCAAGGTCCCAGGAGCTTCTAGGATTCTATTTTCATATGTTCATGCACCGCCTCCCTGGCTCTTACAATCTTTCTGTCTTCCCTTCCACAACGGTCCCTCAGCCCTGGGTGAGTGAAGTTTAATATGGGAGGGAGTTCTGTCCAAGGACCAGCATTTTGCAGACTCTTAATGTCTTTGGCCATTTGTGCCCTTTTTTGTTCCTGGCCCTCTGTAGCATGAGGGAGTTTCATAATGACAATTGTGATATTCATTAGCGTCCTCTTTACCCCTTGCCCTATGTCTTGTGACCCTTAGTTGTAGAGGTTGCATTGTAGATGTGCTATTTAGGTTTGGGCACTTTATGGACAATGTCTGTGTTTGTCCATTTGAGGTATTCTGTTACAGTCTCCATCTGTAGCAAAAGATGCTTCTTTGATGAGTGGTGATTGGGGTATTTGTCTGTAAATATAAGGATCCATATTTTGCAAATAGTAATAAATTACATCAGTCTAGGGATGTAACAGTCTTTGGGTTTTCTCTAAGATCTATGACCTCTCCAGCTGTGTGTATTTGGCTATATTTAGGTACCACACTTGAGTTTCCTCCCATTGAGTGGGCTTTTAGTCCAATTAGGTAGTTGTTGATTGCCCCCAAGGAAAAAGTGCCACTACTGCACCAATGTCATATGCTGTGCTGGCCATATATGTAGTTATTTGGTCTTGAAGTTGGTGTTGGACCATTAATTGATGTTTTCTGTTAACAGCTTGTGTAGTTTTTGCCAAAGCTATGAGAGTTAGCTTTCAGAGGAAGTGACTTCCAGGTCAGTTCCAGCTAAATTGCTCCAAATCCTGTGTCTGATGTATGTTTTGTCTTCAGCCATAGGGTCTTACTTTCAAGTTTTAGGACCCAATCAAGGACTGTGGTCATAGCCTGTGTAGTTTTGGGAGTCTCTTGGACCACCCTGGACAACAACCCAAAGGCCAATTTCTTGTGTGGCCTTATTTCTTGTTATGTAGCCTTTGGCTATACACATGGACTCATGTAGAGTTATTGTATATATAATTTATAATTAGGTTCTTGGAATCATATGATTCCCTCTGTGTTTTTATACTAGTTAGGCATTTTTATCTCTCCTCTCTTTCCCTGTCTAACTCTTCCACCATGGCTTCCTCATTTAAATTGTCTCCACAGCCCCCATTTTTAACTTGATAATACCAGTCTCCTATGGTCCCACCTCTCTAAAGCTCCTTCTTTCCCTTTATCCCCAAAGTTCCTTCTTTAACCCTCCCTCCCATTTAAATACCCCCATTTTATTCATTTCTCCCTTTGTAACATGTGTCTCTGACACATGTCTCAGGTTCGCTCTTTCCCTTACTTCCCTGGTTCCTTTTTGTTATCCTGGTTTCTGCAGTTGCATCAGAATACATACGTATAAGGATTTGGTGCTAGGATCCTCATATGAGGGAGAACATATGTGATTTCAAACATTTTTCTATGAGTATAAAAAAAACTTACGGTAATTTATTTATTACATGTCTTTACATGAGGATTACCAAGGAGTGCCCTAGAGATGAAGTTATGAGAGGATTGATATAATTTGAAAGAAAACGTAAGAGAGCCTTGTAGACAGAGTTAAACAGTTTGTACTGATTAGAAATTAGAATACTAAGATATTGGTCTACCACTTCCCCAATGCCCACCTAGGAGGAGAAGAGACAAAATACATTTTGTTTTCTTTTTATTTTGTGATTGTAAAGAAGAATAATGTGAAGTTATCACCTGTAGTATCACTTAGAAGGTTGTCTGTGTCCTTATTAATTTTATATACAGTATATTCCTATATAATTGAGAACTTTTTATAGGCATTTTATTTTAAGAATGTCACTAACAATTACCAATAGAAAACACTGACTTCTATTGGGCCCCTATAGTTTCAAAGGTATCCTAGAAATATTGATGTTTTGATAGTCTTAGTAAAAACTGAGAGTTAACCAATGAAACGTGACACCCAGCAGGAGGATGAAGGAGGACTCTGTAAGCTTGTGTGGTCAATGTTCTTCCTTCTCTTGTTCCCTCCTCTCTTCTGGCCTGTCCTCCTCCAAATTCTTTGTTTTCTCTTTCACCTTCTTAGCATTTATTTCTTTGTTCTGCTTGAATGTGTATTTACCTATTTGTTTAACAGAGTTTACTGAATAGAATTTATAAGAAATTTCTTTTTTTTCTCTATATATGTTTTAAGATAACGTTTCAGTATATAGCCCCGACAGGTCTTGAACGTGGTTTGTAGATAAAGTTGGCTTCCAACTCACACAGATCCATTTTCCTCTGCCTCCTAAGAAGGAAATTTCTTGATTTGAGTCCATTATGAACCCTTTATGAACTCATGTATGTCATAAGTTTCTCTACCTATGTGAAATTATCCATTCACATAATAAGTACTCCATGGGATGTTTGAACAAACAGAACTTTCACCTATATGTTTATAAATGATTTTACTTATACATTAAATGAAAAATCTAGATTTTTAAATTTTATAATATGCTTTATTTTGTTACACATTTAAAAATGGTATTTTAACATAATACAACATTACTTTTACATAAAATTAAACAGAATATTAAGTGAATTATAAAATACTTTGCCTAATAACAAACAAAAAGATTTCTTCCACTGCTGAAATTTTATGAAAGACTGTGTATGATTTAGAAAATATTTGAATGAACCATAATTCTTTTCCAAAGAAACCTGGTTCTCAAATTATTTTGTTTATCATCTGCTAAGTATGTTACGAAACCTTTCATAATTGTGGTACTTCCATTATTACAGTATAGCAGGTAGTTACTTACACATATTCCTATTTCCTCTACTGACAGTGAGCTTGTAGAAGTTGATGCAGATGTCATATTTTTATCCCTTTTCGTGGTGCCCAGCATAGTGCTTCACACACAGAAAATGCTCAGTAATATTTTAAGAGAAAAAAGAAATCAGGTTTAGTCTGTTCTTATATCATGATTTTTAAAAAATCAAATATAAGAAATATATTAGCTTTGGTGACTCACCCTTGTAATCTCAGCACTTGAGGGACAGAGGTAGGAAGGCTGCCAGGGGTCTGAGGCCAGCATAGCTACACATTGGGTTCTTGACCAGCTTGGACCCTGTCTCAAAAAATCACTACCACCACCAGCAGCAACTACAACAACAAAATTAAAAAATGAATTATGTCATCGTATTACTGATGACAAACTTGGTCCCTGGAAATAATCTATACATTTAGGTAGAAATCCAGAAATAATTTAACATATTTATTTTACATTTGTGAAATTTAACTATGATATATGTAAAATTTATGTTAAAATTTTCAAATTCCATACAATATATTTTGATCATATTTATACCCCCTTCTCTGTACCCTGCATATACACCCCTCCAGTTTTCATAGACTCTGTCATATACAGTAAGACCTATAGAGCCAAGTGTGTGTCCCCAAATGTACATTGGTATGTTTCCATCCATTGGACCCTCGGTTAACCTATGTAACACCAAACATTTAAACCAAAACTCCCTCTCCCAGTATTGATTGTCAATAGTTCCTAAGGTAGGGTTGAGGTTTCTTACCCACTTCCCCATGTCTGTGTTGTGATTTTGTATGGCTTAAGCTTCCATGGATCTTAGGAATGCTGTTATCATTGTTGTAATACTCATTCATATGAGTATCTTCCTAGCTTCCAGGAACACTGTTTCCTTGTGATTATCTCCCACTCTGGTTGTTGCAATCTTTCTGCCCCTTTTTCTGCATTGGTTCCTGAGCCTTGGGGGGCAGAAGTTTGATATAGGAGTCCTATTCAGGGATATCTACTCTGCGTTCTCTTGTTCTTGGGCTTTGGCCAGTTGTGACTTTCTGGGTTAATTATCATCTGTTTTATGAGGAAGCTTCACTGGTAAAAATTTGTAGATTCATTAATATTCTTTCTTCCTGCTGTTCATACCCTGAGCATTATGTGTAGAGGTTGCATTGTAGATATGTCTCTTAGGGTTGAGCACCTCACAAACAATTATTCTGTGTATTTGACCAGCTGTGAAACTTTGTAATAGTCTCCACCTGATGCAAAAAGTGCTTTTTTGATGAATGATGGTAGCTACACATGTCTGTAAAATAAGGATATGTGTTTAGACTACAGTAAGAGATTATGTTGGTCTAGGGTATGACCAAAGTACATTTTATCTAAGATCTATCACCTCTCCAGCCATGTGCATTTGGTTCTGTTTACAGTACCACACATGGTAAACCTCTCATTGAGAGGGCCTTAAGTCCAATTAGATAGCTGTTGATTACTCCCATGATAAAAGTGCCACTACTGCCCCAATAGAGAGTATTTGCTGCCTGGTCATTATTTTGATTCATAGACTTTACATCTAGTTGAAATCGTTGATTTGTCTCCCTTGGTGGTTTGCATAGTATGTTTTGATATTATAGGAGCTGATCATTAGGGAGGATTCCAGATCAGTTCCAGTTTGATTGATCCAAATCCTGGGTCTGAAGTATGTCCTGTCTTCAAAAATAGGGTCTTATCTTCAATTTTGGTGAGGAAATCAAGGGCTGTGGTACTATTCTGTTATTTTGTGAGTCTCTTGGAGCACCTTGAACAACAATTTGAAGGGAGGTTTCCCTTGTCTGGCACTATGTATTCTGTTATATAGTCTCCATCCACACACACACACACATACACACACACACGATTGCATGTCTATTTTTAAGTAGGCTTTTGAATTAATACATTTCCCTCTGTATGTTTGAACCAGTGTTTTTTTTTATCTCTACTCTTTCTCCCCCTGTATAATCCTCCCTGTTTCTTCCCCAGTTAAAATCTCCCTGTTTTCTCCATTTTCCCTGATAATACCTGTCTCCTACTAGCCCCCTATCTTGGGCTCTTTCTTTCCCTTTACCACCATTGTTTCCTTCCATTTTCCTGTTTCCTGCTGTTGTATCAGGATATATAATAATATCTGAGAATCTGGGGCTAAGATCCACAAATGAGAGAGAATGTAGCCCTTTTCTTTTCTGAATGTGCTGCTTCACTTAGTGTAACAATTTCTAGTTCCATTCATTTACCTGCTGATGTCATGATTTTGTTTTTCTTATTGCCGACTAGAACTCAGTGGTGTAAATGTACCACATTTTGAGTATCCAGTCATTGATTGTGAGACATTTAGTTTGTTTCCATTTCCTAACTATTGTGAAAAGAACAGCAACAGACACAGATGAGCAAGTATAACTGGAGGAGGATGCTGAGTCTTCTGTATATGCTGAGTGGTATAACTGGATATGTGGTAGATCTATTTTAAGGATATTTTATTGTTTGTTTTCTTTTTTAATGTACATTTTTATTGAATTTTTGTACATTTCATACAACAGATTTTAATCATATTTAGAATCCCTCATAGTCTGCCCACAGGGTTTTATGCATTCTGTCATATACATTAAGGCCTGACTAGTCAAGTTTGTGTCCCAAGATGTTTCTCAGTGTGAGTTCATCCACTGGAGCCTGGTCAGCATATTTACAGTTACTTCTTTACAGAGAATAAGCTCTCACACATGAGTGATCTGCTAAAGTTGGGACCTCCTGCCTATCCCCTCCCCAGTTATATACTGGGTTTTTGTCTCATTGATTTTGTATGGGTCTTGTGTATGTTATAACCATTGTTTTAAGTTCATATAAGCATGATGCCAGGAGGATGAAGACTCAGTTATGGTTCTTACAATATTTCTGACCCCTCTTCTGCAATGGTCCCTGAGCCCTGCATGGGTGAGGTCTAATATAGGTGTCCTATTCAGGGACATGCATTCTGTAATCTCTTATTCTCTACACTGCAGCGAGTTGCGGAACTCAATAATAGCCAGAATAGTCTAAGAGACTTCCAGAAGAACTCAGGCTACTGCCACAGCCATAAATTACCTCCCAGAACTTGAAGGTCAGACCCTATTGCTGAAGACAGGACATACTTGGGGCATAGGACTTGGAGTAATGAAGATGGAACTGACCTGGAAGCCGGCTCTGTGAAGAATAGCTGTCATAGTTTTAGAGAATATTATTCAAGTTTCTAAGGGAGAAAAATCAATCAGTGATCTAACCCCAGTTTTAAAGCCTAAAAACCACCACAACAATGCATGCAGCAAACTATACAGGTGCATTAATGGCACTTTTATTTGGAGGGTAATTAACAGCTATCTAACTGAACTTAAAGCTCACTCAATGGGAGGAATCTTATGTGTGGCACTGTAAACATAGCCAAATACACATGACTGGAGAGGTCACAGATCCTAGAGAAAAATCTATGTCTGACACAACCCTAGACAAATGCTAATTTCTTACTGTATGATAAATATGGATCCTTTTATTTACAGACAAGGATACCAGTCACCACTCATCAGAGAATATACATTTTGCAACAGATGGAGACTATTTTTCAAGTGTTCTCCACATTGATTGCCACAGTGGTTGCATCAGTTTGCAATCCCACCAGCAATGAATAAGGGTTCCCTTTCACCACATTCTTGTTAGCATTTAGTGCCATTTGTTCTCTTGATCATAGCCATTATGCCTGGAATAAGATGAGACTTTAAAGCAATTTTGATTTTCATTTCCCTAATTAGTAAGTATGCTGAACACCCTTTAAGGGATTTCTTGGCCCTTCTTATTTCTTCTTTTGAGAACTCTGTTCAGATCTACAGTCCACTTTTTAAATTGGGTCATTTGTTTTCTTGACTTTTTTTTTTTTTTAATTCATGTGTGTTCTGTCAGATGTGTAGCTGGTGAAGGCATTTTCCCACTCCATGGGCTTCATGGGCTTCTTCTTCACTGGGTTGATTGTTTCCATTCCTGTACAGAAGTTCTTTAGTTTAATGAGGTCCCATTTGTCAATTGTTGACCTTAATTCCTGAGCAACTGAACTTGGAAAAAGTCCTTTCCTACACATATATATTGTAAGATACTGTCTACATTTTTCCTAAGAGTTTCAGTGTTTCAGGCTTCACATTGAGGTCTTTTATTTGTTTGGAGTTGACTTTTGTGCAGGATGAAAGATAAGGGTCCACTGCAGAGCTATAGTCACAAACCCAGCATGGTGTTGGCACAAAAACCAATTATGTGGATCAATGGAACGAAATAGAAGACACAGACAGGAGTGCACTAAATTTCAGCCCCATAATCTTTGACAAAGTAGCCTTTAAGATTTTTAGAGCATGTTGGATAACACTTAGATCTTGAAACACCACTGTGGAAAGGGATTACTCTTGACCTTTCAGGACTTGATTCAGTACCTATTCAGCAAGGTGCAAAGAGAGGCTGTCCCACACACTTGGAACTTTCTCCACATACATGACCAGGTTATGATACAGCATGGGACTCTTTCCATATGTGATTCCCCACCTCCTCAGCCTTGTGGGCCAATATAAACTTCCTTTGAATATAGGTGCCCTTGAGGTGTTTTGTTAGAGCAGCACACAATGGGCTTAAAAAATGCAATGTTCTATTAGAACTTTAAATACAATCTGTCTTAATACCTAAAATATCATCTTATGAATTTATCTTCCAGAACTGTAACTCATGAGTAGTGACCAAACATTAATGCTGCAAGATTAACAAAATCAAAGTATGAAAATATTTGTAAGAACTAATGATAGGTTTTAAGAAAATATTCATATCTTCTACTCCATTGTGAATTACATATAAGTACAGTTCATTGTGCTAAATTGGTATTAGATAATTACTTACAGAGAAAGCACATATCATTATATTTCATGTTTCTCATGAAACAGTTTATAAATATTAATTCCAAAGCCTTAAAAATTATTTATGATCTTATTTGTATTATCTCTAGAAAAACTCATATTTATTTTATTTTTTGTAATTTTTAAAATTTTTTCAAACTTCATACAGAACAGCTTTATCATCGTTATACAGTCTTCCCCATTAGCACCCTCCCATAGCCCCAACCCCATTGGAATCCATGCATTCTGTCATTTGTGTTAAGGCCTATCATGACAAGTTAGTGCCCCCAGACATCCATCAGTACAAGTTCATCCACTGAGGACTAGTCAGTCTATCTACAGCCTCTCCCTTAAGAAGATCAGTTCTTCCTCACCGAGCAGTAATCAGCTACCAATAATTCTTCATCTAAAGATTGGGGCCTGTTGCCCATTTCCACAGTTCTGTACTGGGTTTTTGTCAGCTTGAGTTCACATGGTTCTTGTGCGTGCTGACACCATTGCTGTAAGTTCGAATGAGCAAGGTCCCAGGAGCCCGTAGGACTCTATTTCCATATGGTCACTCACCTCCTCCTTGGATCTTACAGTCTTTCCACCCTGTCTTCTGCAATGGTCTCTGATCCCTGGGTGAGTGAAATTTAATAGAGGTATCCTGTCCAAGGACCAGCATTCTATAGACTGTTGATTTCTACACTTTGGCCATTTGTGACCTTTTGTGTTCCTGGCCCTCTGTTGCATGAGGGAGCTTCATTAACGAGAACTGAGAGATTCTTTAGTGTCCTCTTTACCCACTTGATCTATGTTCTGTGAACCTTAGGTATAGAGGTTACATGTAGGTGTGCCACTTAGGCTTAAGTAATTCATAGACAATCTCTTTGTGTGACTAGTTGTGGAACTTTTTATTATTTCTGTCTGTTGCAAAAGAAACATCTTTCATGAATGGTGATTGGGATACTTTTCTGTAAATATAAGGATACATATCCTGCACAAAGTAAGAAAGCACATATGTCTAGGTATGTGATAGCCTCGAGATTTTCTCTAAGATCTAGGACCTCTTCAGTCATGTGTATTTGGTTATGCTTACAGCTCCACACATGAGTTCCCACTCATTGAGTGGGCTTTAAGTTCAATTAGGTAGCTGTTGATTGCCCCCAAGATAAAAGTGCTGTGGCTATAACAATGTCATTTGCTGTGCCAGTCATTGATATGGTTATTTACCTTAGAGCTGGGGTTTGACCATCAACTGATATTCTTAGCAGTTTGTGTAATGCTCTCCAAAATTATGAAAACTAACTAACCATCAGGGGAGGTAGCTTCCAGGTCAGTCCCAGTTCCATTGCTCCAAATCCTGTGTCTGAAGCATATTCTTTCTTCAGAAATAGGGTCTTACCTTCAAGTTCTGAGAGGCAATCAAGGGTTGTGGCAATAGCCTGTGCAATTTCAGGAGTCTCTTGGACTACCCTGGCCAACAACTCAAAAGAACATTTCTCCTGTCTGCCACTGTTTCTTGTTATGTAACCTTTGGCTAAACTCATGGACTCATAGAGATATTGTATATGTAAGTTTTTGGAGGTTTTGGGAATAATAATATTCCTTCAAGTTTTTTACACTAGGTAGGCATTATTTATTTTCTCTCTCTCTCTCTCTCTCTCTCTCTCTCTCTCTCTCTCTCTCTCTCTCTCTGTGTGTGTGTGTGTGTGTGCCACTGTTTCTTGTTATGTAACCTTTGGCTAAACTCATGGACTCATAGAGATATTGTATATGTAAGTTTTTGGAGGTTTTGGGAATAATAATATTCCTTCAAGTTTTTTACACTAGGTAGGCATTATTTATTTTCTCTCTCTCTCTCTCTTAAGCCTTAAATACTACAATTTAAATAATATGTTGAACTAAGTACAGGGCAGTGCATTTATAGAGGTTGCATTTCAAAATCAATTTTTTTAAAATTTTGTAACCACATCCTTTCTGCTGTTCCCACGTTTTCATCACACATTGATGTTTTCAGAAGCAAGTACCTTTCTTTTACTTTTTTCCCATTAGACAAGTGACTCCATTTTCTTTTCTTTTCTTTTAATGGTGAAAGAAATCTGTATTTAGAATTAGACTACTGGACTGTTTAGCTGATTCCAATTTTGTTGGCAACATCCAAAACATCGTAGGGAACTAGTCGAACATAGGCCTTCTTCTCTCTGTCAGGTCTGATCAAGGGTGTTGATTTTTACCTCAACAATGTTGTAGAGTTCCTTCACAGCCTGTTTGTTCTGGTGCTTGTTGGCTCTGACACCCACAATGAACACAAGTGTGTTGCTGTCTTCTATCTTCTTCATGGCTGACTCAGTGGTCAGGGAACTTGATGATGGCATAGTGGTCAAGCTTGTTTCTCCTAGGGGTGCTCTTGAGAGGGTATCTGGACTGCCTCCAGAGCTGTGGGGTCTTGGGCCACTGGAAGGCTGGTGACGGGCAGATCTTCTTTTCATGGCTGTGGACTCCTTTCAACATTGCATTTTTGGCTTTCAATCCCTTCATTTTGGCTTCTGCTTTGGGAGGGGCAGGAACTTCCTTCTTCGCTTTCTACACCATCTTAATAAAAAGCTGCATTTTCCTAGAGATAAGTAAAAGTCTCTATAAACTCTTTAGTATTTTCTAGTCAATCACGTTACATGACTCAGATTATTGTTTCTTCCAACCAATAGTGCTGAATGGATTGAATTAAAAGGGAGAAACTATGGAGAGAGATAACTATCTTTAGAAGAAGTCATATGGGAGCCTATCACTAAAGAAGCTTATTAAAGTATATGAATATACAATAGAAAAGAAGGTTAAAAGAAGTTACCCTGTAACAAGGAGATATGGCCCCTACTGGACACCATAGTCTTCACAAAACTAAAATGCCTGACGACAGGAATGGATTTCCTCTTTTGAAGATTTTGACCCCCAAACCTTACTGGCCACTGTCCCTGTTCTCCGTTACTCACCAGAACTTGACTGAAGACATGACATACATGTGTTGTGGAACAAACAAGGAGAAATCAAGCTGGTACTGACTTCATGGCTTCATGTTTCCTGGCTAGCTTTCATAGTACTGGAAGCTGCTATGCATGTTACCAGAGGAGAAAGGAAATCATTAAACTTTGTGAATCCTGCTAATTGCAAAAACTGGCCTGAAAAGATATGCCTACTCCTATAATAGAGGATCACTGTTATGGGAGTAACCAATCACTCTCTGATTGGATTGAAAGTTTGTGTCACAAGATGAATCCCATCTCTGTCACTGATATCAGGACTAGGAACATGTTGCTAAATAGGTCACAAGCCACAGGGGGAGCCTAATAATATCATTCTGCTAAATAGACAAAGTATTAAACTGACTTCTAATAACTTACTGTTATTATTGACCCATAGATTAATGTATCTCTCAACTCTCAGCAGAGAAGCTCCCTCATGCAACAGATGGTGATTAACTCAATATAGTTCATAACATAAAAAAACGATGGTGTGGACTGATTGACAGCTCAGTGGTTAAGAGCTCTGGCTACTCTTGCAGACGATCTGGGTTCAATTCGTAGTACCCACATGGAAGCTAACAACTGTCCATTACTACAGTTCCAGGGGATCTGATGCCCTCTTCTGACATGTGTGAGCAATGCACAACACAGGTGCCCTTACATACACGCAGGTAAAGCCCTCAAACAATAAAATAAAAATAGTAATAAAATATTAAACAAAAATGATGCAAGTGTTAGAAAGTACTCTGGAGTCGTCAAGGTTTTTTTTAAGCTATCAGAACAATTAAGAATGGTTAAGTGGGATTCAAAGACACAAGAATGAATATTTTATCATAAAATTCTGATGGGAAATTGATAATATTAAAATTATAGATGTAATCATAATTTTAATCATTTTTAATCATTCTATACTAATAGGCCATAAACATTTGCTATATTAGACCAAAAGTAATATCTGAACTGTATTAATCAAGAAAGCCTCTATTTGCATTGTTTTTTAGTATTCTTTTTACTTCTTTTCCACTAGAAATGATGACATTATTTTTGATTTATGATATTTTTAATTGGCCTTCTTGGTGACATCTACCATATGTTTATTATTCATTTAGTGAAACGTCTCTGAATTAATTTTTTCTAATTTCCTAATCTTTAAATATTTATTATTTGTTTTTGAAAGACATAGATATTAAATATTATCTCCTTCATTGTTTTCAGAATTTCTGGTCCCTGGTTTTTATACTTCCTGTAGAATAATTTGAAAGACTTTCCAAAGTAATCATCAAGTGGAAGATTACAAAAAAAATAATTTGGTCTTTTCATATATCTGAAACCATTATAAAAACATATTTTCTAAGGAAGAAATAGTGGCACATAGTCCTAATAATTTGGACACTGAAGCAAGAGGATGAAAAATTTGAGACAAGCCTGGGCTACATCAGCAGTTTCCCCTGAAATCTTGAATGCATAGTGTACACAATGAGTTTATAAAATTCATGCTAGTCATATATATATATGTGTGTGTGTGTATGTCAATTTTATTACATTTTAATCTTTAATGTTAAGTAAAATATTTCCTTAGAAATATTGTGCATACTTATAATAGTCCTTTTTAAGTTTTGATGCCTTTTAATGAAGTAGACAATATGAGAGAGTGTAGATAAAATAATGATTATTATGTAAAGATTTGTAAGACGTTAGACAACATTAAAGTAAACAATCCTCATACCAATGTCATATTCCAGATAAAATCTTCTACTCTGCTTCCCAGGGTCTGCAGGACCCACAGCAGGCCTCTCTCCTACCCTCAGGCCTTTCTCCTGGGGAAGTCCATTGCTCCCTACCCGCCTTGACTCCCCCAGCCTCATTCACCCTCCCATCTCCTCCTCCATTCTCTCCTCCAAGTTTGGGCCCTGCCGCATTCCTTGCCTTGGGGCCCCAAACACCTGGGGAACCAATGCTGCTCCCTGATCCTTTGTTTCCAGACCAACATAGTGCCTTCTCTAGGCCCCAGGAGCACTGCTTCTAGGCTTGGCCCCACCCTCAACTCCCTCTGCTTACATGGGCCTGCAACACCCTCCAGCCTCTTTCTGGGACACTGGGGCTGACCTTTCCTCCTCCTGATCCTTTGAATCCTGACCAACACAGCTCCTCAGTGAAGTCCCCAGGAGGCCATGGAGTCTCTTCCCGCCCCATCTACCTTTGCATCTCTCTCTGGCACAGCCACCAGCTGTCCTAGCCCAGCATTTTTCCTGGGCCAGGGGCCCAGGCCAGTCCAACCCCCAAATTCCTGGGGCCAAAATCGTTCCTGGAGGGATCCATATCTTAGGAGAAAGCCTGAAAACATCTGACCCTCACCTGACTTGGGCCTCTGTGGGAACTCCTGAAGACAAAAGCAATCTGGCCACTCCAATATAAAATCAAGAGAGAGAACCGAAAGCTTAGATGAACCAGATTTTCATGCCCAAAAAGTAAACCATAAAGACACATAAAGTTCACAAAAAGAAGCAGACCTAAATTGAAGGCCTGAGTCTCACACAAGTATCAGAAACTACAAAAGAAATTCACATGTCAAAATCACAGAGAAAAAATAAC
>NW_008336901.1:1265076-1288704 GCF_000622305.1 Nannospalax galili
ATAGTACCCTAAAGGAGTACAATGACAACCCCCTAGAGATAATGCTGGACATGGAACTCAAAAGAACAACTATAAACATGACAAAAGAATTCAGTGAATTTAAAGAACATACACACAACAAAAGAAATCAAAGAACTGAAGGAAGATGAGGATAAACTTCTGAATGAATTCAGAAAAGAGTTAGAAATACTGAAGAATACTCAGGCTGAAATGAAGAAGGAAGTGAAACACTCAGTAAGCCAATAAGAAACGACAGGAGAATGCCTCAACAACAGGATGAATGAAATGGAAAACAGAGTATCAAGGCTGGAAGATAAAGGGGACAAACTAGACCACTCAAGCAAAGATCATGAATAATTTAAGAAATCACAGGAATGGAATATGCAGGAATTGTGTGACAGCATAAAAAGACCAAACTTATGAATCATAGGCAAACAGGAAGGAGAAGAATCCCAAGATAATGGGATGGGCCAGATCTGCAACAGAATCATAGAAGAAAATTTCCCAAAATTAAAGAAAGACATGCCCATTTTCCACCCTTCCTCCATACTCCTACTTACACATACAAAACAAAGAGACAATTCTGAAAGCTGCAAAAGAGAAACAACAAGTCACATGTAAAGGAAAAACATTAGGATTACAGCTGACTTTTCAGTGCAAACTATGAAAGCCAGAAGAGCCTGGACCAAAGTATTCCTAGTTTTAAATAATGACAGATGCCAACCCAGATTACTATACCCAGTCAAAATGTCTATTATACTCGAAGGGAAAAGAAAATCTTCCATGACATAAATAGGCTGAAGGAATTCACGTCCACAAAAACAGCCCTTCAGAGAGTTCTGGGAGCAATTCAAAGAGCTGAAGAAAGGAATGACTATACCCACGGGATTGCTGAAAAAAATCCAATGAATGTATAACTGTGGAAAGGTACAGCTATATCAAGAACGTAAACAGAAATAAAAATGACAATATTCAATACCCATCTCTCATTAATAGCTTTAATATTAATGGACTGAACTCCCCAGTCAAAGGACAAAGACTATGTGAATGGATTAAGAAACAAAACTCATCTTTTTGTTGTCTGCAAGAAACTTGTCTCACTTTCAAGGACAGACACTATCTCAAAGTGGAAGGATGGAAAAAAATATACCAAGCAAATGGCACTAAGAAAAAGCAGGTGTAGCAATTCTAATATCTGACAAAATAGACTTTAAACTAAAACTAATCATAAGAGACAAAGCGGGCCACTTAATTTTGATCAAAGGAACAATGAATCAAGAAGATATTATAATCATGAACATATATTCACCTAACTCTGGTGCACCCAACTTCATAAAAACAATACTACGGGACTTTAAGGCCAAGATTAACCCCAAGTCATTAATGGTAGGCAACTTCAATAACCCCCTGTCTCCATTAGATAGGTCAACAGGGCAGAGAGTTAACAGTGAGACACCTGAATTAAACAATACCATATATCAAACGGATTTAACAAACATTTACCTAATATTCCACCCAAGCACCAAAGGACATACTTTCTACTCAGTACCCCATGGAACCTTCTCCAAAATTGACCATAACTGGGGCACAAAACAAACCTCAACAAATGCAAAAAGTTTGGTATAATTCCATGCATTCTATCAGAGCAAATGCAATAAAGCTTCCAATCAATACCCGAAAAAGAAGCCCTAACCACCACATGAACACATGGAGGTTAAACAACACACACCTGGATGATGAATGAGTCAAAAGAGAAATAAAGAAAGAAATAAAGGTATTCCTGGAAATAATGAAAAGGAAAATACAACACGATGAAACCTCTGGGACAGACTGAAAGCAGTCCTAAGAGGAAAGTTTATAGTTCGAAGTTCCTACATCAAAAAATCAGAAAGAACACAAATAAATGACTTAACACTGCAACTCAATACACTTGAAAAGCAACAGTAAATGAAACTCAAACCCAGCAGACAAGAAGAAATAAGAATCAGGGCAGGAACAAATGAAATTAAAACAAACAAAACAATACAAAAAATCAACAATTCCAAGAGCTCATTCTTTGAAAAGATAAACAAGATTGACAGACTGCTAGCCCAGTTAACCAAAAGAAAGAAAGAGCACTTCCAAATCAACAAAATCAGAGATGAAAGATGAAAGATCACAACGGACACCAGAAAGACACAGAACATTATATGGGAATACTTTAAAAAACCTATATGCTACAAAATTCAAAAATGAAAAAAAGATGCATATCTAAAGGCATGGGAACCACCAAAACTAAACCAAAAAGAGATTCACACCTTAAACAGACCCATAACACAAAAAGAAATTGAAACAGTAATACAAAACCTCTTGACTGAAAAAAGTCCTGGGCCAGATGGATTTACAGCAGAATTCTATCAGACATTTAAAGAAGATCTGCATCCAATACTACTTAATTCATTCAAAAAAATAGAAATGGAGGGAGCACTTCCAAATTAATTCTATGAAGCCAGCATCACTCTAATACCAAAGCCAGGTAAAGATACAACCAAAAAAGAAAATTATAGACCCATATCCTTAATGGACATAAGTGCAAAAATTCTCAACAAGATACCTGCAAACAGCATACAGACACAACTCAAAAGCATCATCAACCATGATCAAGTTGGGTTTGTCCCAGAGATACAGGGATGGTTCAATATACTTAAGTCAATAAACGTCATAAATCATATAAATGGACTCAAAGACAAGAACCATTGGTCATCTCACTAGATGCAGAGAAGGCCTTACACAAAATTCAACATGCAATTATGTTCAAAGTCTTAGAGGGAATTGGACTGGAGGGAACATACTTCAACATAATTAAAGCCATATATAACAAAACCCACACCCAACATCATTCTAAATGGAGAGAAACTGGAAGCACTCCCATTGAAATCAGGAACCAGACAAGGCTGTCCACTATCCCCACTTCTCTTTAAAATAGTACTTGAAATTCTTGCAAGAGCAATAAGACAAGAGAAGGAAATTAAAGGGGTAATAATTGGAAAGGAAGAGATCAAATTATCACTTTTTACAGATGATATGATATTATATCTAGGGACACCAAAAATTCCACCCCAAAACTCCTACAAATTATTAACACATTTAGTAAAGTGGCAGGTTACAAAATTAACCTACAAAAGTCTATAGACTTTCTATATACCAATAACAAGCAATCAGAGAAATAGCACATGGAAACACTCCCTTTCACAATAGCTGCAAAAATATATATATCTTGGAATAAACCTGACCAAAGACATTAAAGAGCTCTACATTGAAAATTTTAAGTCATTAAAGAAATAGATTGAGGAAGACATCAGAAGATGTAAAGACCTCCCATGCTCATGGATTGGAAGAATTAATATTGTGAAAATGACCATCCTACCAAGAGTCATATATAGATTCAATGCAATGCCAATCAAAATCCCCATGACATTTCTCACAGAATTGGAAAAAAACTATCCTAAGATTCATGAGGAAGCACAAAAGACCACAGATAGCCTAAGCACCCCTGAGCACTGAGAGCAATGCCGGGGGTATTACTATACTTGATTTCAAGCTGTATTACAGAGCTATAGTCATAAAAACAACAAGGTACTGGCACAAAAATATACCCATAGACCAATGGAACAAAATTGAAGACCCAAATATGAGCAAATGTAATTTCAGCTACCTGATATTTGACAAAGGGGCTAAGAACATTAACTGGAGGAAAGACAGCATGTTCAGCAAATTGTGCTGACAAAACTGGATCTCCACTTGTAGAAGAATGAGACTAAACCCCTATCTCTTTCACCCTGCACAAAAGTCAATTCCAAATGGCTCGCAAAAACCTCAATGTAAAGCCTGAAACTCTGAAACTATTAGAAGAAAACATTGGGAAAAACCTACAAGAGATAGGCTTAGGAAAGGATTTTCAAAACCACATATCAATTGCTCAGGAAACAAGGGCAAGAATTAACAAATGGGACTTCATGAAACTAAAAACTTCTGTCCATCAAATGAGACAGCCAATGAGGCAAACAGAAAACCCACAGAATGGGAGAAAATCTTCACCAACAACACATCTGACAGAGGTTTAATAACCAGAATTGATAACGAACTAAAAAAATAGAGAATCAAGACAACAAGCAACCCAATTAAAAGATGGACTAAGGAGGTAAAGAGAGAGTTCTCAAAAGAAGAAGATGGATATGAAACATCTTAAAAGATGTTCAACATCACTAATAATTAGGGAAATGCAAGTTAAAACCACTTTAAGATTTCACCTTACCCCAGTCAGACTGGCTAAGATCAAGAAAACAAATGATACCAAATGTTGGAGAGGATGTGGGGAAAGGGGAACACTCATCCACTGGTGGTAGGGCTGCAAACTGGTTCAAGCCCTATGGAAAGCAGTGTGGAGAACTCTTAAAAAATTACAAATGAAACTACCATTTGACCTAGTTATACCTCTCCTTGGCATATACCAAAGAACTCATTCTATTGCAGAGACACATGTACATCCATGTTTTTTGCTGCTCTTTTCACAATAGCTAAGAGATGGAAGCAACCTAAGTGTCCCTCAATTGATGAGTGGATAATGAAAATGTGGTTCATTTATATGATGGAGTTTTACCTAGAATCTGTTATACTAAGTGAAGTAACACAATCTCAGAAAAAAAATCGACATATCTTCTCCCTCATATGTGGAGCCTAGAACCAGACTCTGATAAATAAGTATGCAACTAGACATAACTACAGGAACCAGGATAATGGAAAGGAAACATGGAGGTAAAGGAAATGAAATAACCTGAAAGAGAAGAACAGTAGGAAAGAGGCCTTAATAAGGGAGATATGGATAAAAAATGGGTGAGTTTAAGGGATGGGGGAGGGAAGGGTGTACAAGGAACCTAGGGGATAAAGGGAAAGTAGGTGCTCAAGAGAGGTAGGACCATAGGATAAGGGTATTATTAATGGAGAAAGGGGGGAAATGGGGGCACCTTAAGTGGGAAAACCATGATGGAGGGGTGAGACAATGTGAGAGATAAACAATGCCTAGCTAGTTTTGAAAACCAGAGAGAACCATATTACTCCTACAACCTACTGACAAATTATACATAGCAAATCAAGAAATATATGTATAGGTAAGGTTTATCTGAAAACAACTGATTTTTGCCCAAGATATATCTTCATGACACACAGTAATTAAAAAAAATACCAGACTGGTGGAACTAACCTTCTTGGGTGTTTAACAGACATACTTTGAGGTCTATAATAATTTGGTCAGAGGGACAGAAAGGACACTTTTTGCTCCTTGTCCTCCTAGGTTGACTAGTTCCAGGGGACTATGAGCATCTCTCAAAATGTCCTATAATGGTGGTGGGTCACCTGTCCTCTTGATCAAGGAGGCCGAGGAGACCCCACCAGATGGACTTGAACCAGCATCCAGTCTATAAAAAGGAGGGTCAACACAGATGAATCATTTCCTCCATGCTTCCAAGCGAAGTCAACCATGGTTGAGCAGGACCTTTGACTTATCTTCACATAGGTGGAACTGGTAAAAGAAAGGAGCCAGTGGCTCCTCACAAGCCCATGTGACTCCTGAGGAACAGATCCTCAAACGACCTTAAGAGTAAAAATAAATCTGTTTTATCTGGACCAACTGTATGGCCTTAAACACTAAAAAGGAAAGTATAACCAAAATATAAATGGGCCAACATAATTTCATAAGAGTCAATATGTATAGCTAAAAGCTACATAACAAGTAACAGTGCCAGACAGGAGATACCTTCTTTTGAGTTGATGGCCAGGGTGGCCAAAAGGATTCCCAGATAGTAACCCATCATAGAACTGGGAAAATGAACAGCAGACCCCAATCTTATCCAACGGAATATTGACAACTAATTGCTGCTAGATGAAGAACAGCTGACCGTCCTAAAACAAAGACCTCTAGATAGGCTGACTAGATTCACCAGAAAGGCAAGTAGTGGGGAATGGCTGGGGGTGCTGACAACACAGCAGACAGTAGCAGGATTATCAGAGTTTAAGGGTTCTAGTGGGGGGAGGGAGGCTATGGGAGGGTGCTACCTGAGAAGTGGGTATATAAATAAGAAAGAAAAAAAAATAATTCTTCAAAGCATAAAAATTTGCTCCTTAATAATTAGTAGATGTGAAAAACATTACCATTGAAATCTACCTGATGACTTTACATCCATCTCAGTTGCCATGGTGCTCAGAAAGTAACCGACTACGACTAGTAATAATCAGATATATACAGATTAGAAACACATGTGCATCGTAGTGTCAATTGTATTAAAAATAAATTTTTCTGTATGTAACTGTATTTTAATAATGAAATGGAGATCTTCTATAAGTTTAAAACCTCATTTAATTTTATGTCTTATAGGGGTTATTCAGAGTACAAGACTGTATAACTGTATCAATTCAACTGTAAACCTAAAAATTTACAGCCAATTTTGAAAGAGATGCATCTTAGCTCTGGTAATTGTTATTGAATATGTCAATGCTGTTGTAATGAAATGCTTCTTCTAATTATATGGTTATTAAATAAATAATTAAAAATATTCTGAGTGAGAGGTATGGGGAAGGTTCAAAGGAGATGACTTGTTGCACAGGTATGAGGACCTGAGTTATTTCCTCAGTATGCCATGGTGCACATCCCACACACACATGCACTCATGCACACACACACACACACACACACACACACACACACACAAACAATCCTCTGAAATGAGAATCCAAACATATAATGAGCGACAAATTTCCCATTCTCACTGTGGAGGTTATAAAACTCAGCTGCTTCACCTAAGCTGGTCATTCTGGTTTGGATTATATGTAGTGTGTTTTCCACTGTGTTGGTCTTATTCAGCCTGCTAAAATAGTTGCTTCTTGTTCATTAACATGCTAATGTACTGATTTTGCCTTTGCTTAAAATAGGTTTTAACTAGTTATTCTTAATTTTCAATGTTACTTTATTTTACTAGCATGTATTAATTTATTGCTTCTGTATGATAACTGGCTTCTGTGTAACATTTTTATACATTCATAGAGTGGTTCTGAACAAATCCTACTCTCCTATTGTCCCTTTAAGAAAAAATCTTGCCTTAGATAATTTGCGTATTTATTTACATATTGAATACATTCGGTTACTTCAAAATAATACTTAACATCTTTGTAGGAAGGCATATAAGTATATTTATGACAATGTTCAAAATTGAAATTATATATGTACCAAGTTAAATACCTTCTGCCCAAGTAACCCTCCCTTATGTATGGCCTTTCACAAACATCAAATTTTCCTCCATGATTTGTGTTATATTAGAGCCACAAGACATCCTTACAGTGCCAAGGACATACGCTCCACATTAGAGTCTGACTCCACCAGGAATGTCTGACATGTGGCCTGTGGGCTACATGTGTCCCAGGATAATTACGAATATGGCCAAACATTTGTAGGTGTAAATGTCATGTCTAAGTGCCAGAAGGTTGGACACCTTTGTAGGCACAATGAATTTCCATCCATGGTACTCAATACCTCTCATCTTCACCTGGGCATGGCAGTGTATGCCTTTAATTCTATCACTCCAGAGGAAAAGACAGGCAGACCTCTGTGAGTTCAAGGCCAGACTGGTCTATATGACAAGCTCCAGGCCAGCTAGAACTTCTAGGCTATAGGAAGACCCTGTCTCATAAAGATCAAGAACAAAAATAAAATCAAAATCTCTTGTCTTCACAGGCTAATATGTTCAGATGGGGAGCCCCACCCAATCACAATGAGCACCCAGCCAAATACACTATAGGAAGGAAAGGATTTCCTTAAAGGCAATAATGGTTGTGGAAATTGGTCAATATGTGATATAGGCATATGTGGAAATGTCACCATGAACCTCATTACTATATATATTTAATCAATTTGTAAAAATGCTAATAAAATAACAATGATTTGAAATATACCTTTGGGGTCACTGTTATACATCAGAAGGTCAAAGCACTTCACCAAACCTGACTACCTGAGTTTGATCCCTCCCTGGAAGGATGGTGGAGGGAGATAGACACCTGCAGGTTGACCTTGATTTACCCCCATAAAACCCACAATATTGATATTGAAAAATTAAAATAAAACACAACCAAACACTGGAGTAGTTATGTAGAATCAGACCATACCAGAATTATCAGTTTAGGTCAGTCAGCAGAAAGTTTGTAACCTCCCCAGTGAGAGTTGTGTGCTCAGATTCCCATTTCAGAAAATGAATTTACTCAGCACAGAAGCATTTTATTATCTTTTTGAAATGTCTATTAAAGAATTTTGAGTGGTGCCTCCTGCATAGCCATACTCTGTCATCTGAAATAGTAACAAATAAAAGGAAAGAGTGCTGATGAGAGTAATGTCTGTAGAATTTTCTAATTTTAAAGCTTTGCAGCAATTAAGAAAACCCTTAATGTAGTAGAGAATTCCCCATGCTAGTATTGTTCAAAGATTATTACCACTCCCACCTTGAATATTCTACAGTATCTTTTTATAGTAAGAGAATGATTCTTTTCCAATGTAAGAATCAAAGATTCCATTATTTAACTTTATTTTACATAAGTCCATTGGTTATTATGTGGTTTTGGTATGATAATAATTCTCCTTAAGGTGCTGGAGAGATTGCTCAGCGGTTAAGAACACTGGTTGTTCTTGCAGAAGACGGGGGTTCGAATCCCAACACCCACTTGGCAGGTAACAACTGTCCTTAACTCCAGTCCCAGAGGATCCAACTGCCTCTTCTGTTCTCCCTGGGCATTGCACGACACGGGTGCACTTACCTACATGCAGGTAATACACTCATACACATAAAATAAGATTAAAAAAGTTTAAAATCTCTTTTAAAATTTCGATTTATTATTTTTATTAATAAACAGTTGTTAATAATGGACAGTTGTTAGCTGCCATGTGAGTGCTGGGATTCGAACCCCAGTCTTCTGTAAGAACAGCTAATGTTCTTAACCACTGAGCCAATTTTTTTTTTTTAATTCTCCTTAAGGACATTTTATACCCCTTAGTCTGAGTACACACACAATAAGGTGATGGAGAGAGTAAAAGAGAAACAAGATACAATTTGCTTCACAGAGACTTCACTTGTCAGGAGAATGTGCAGCGTGATTGGCTTCCAACAAATAGTAATGAATCTCTGATAATATTAGGAATATATGCATTGAGGTGATCAGTTCAACAGCAGAAATAAAGCTATGCAGTATAAGCTTCTCTGAAAGCTGGGAAGGAGATACCAAGAGATCAAGTCTGCCTGTAGCTGTTGACAGAGAACACATTTAAAATTTGTAGAATAGGGTTGAGTGTTTTATACATTAGAGCTGAGGTAGAAAGAATAAATCAAAACTATGTGTTTTACAACAGAAACATGACAAAGATTCTTCTGATAAATGGACATTGCTATTTTAAATGTTAATGTTTTTCGAT
The DNA here is from genome assembly GCF_000622305.1 of Nannospalax galili. Classification (NCBI taxonomy): domain Eukaryota; kingdom Metazoa; phylum Chordata; class Mammalia; order Rodentia; family Spalacidae; genus Nannospalax; species Nannospalax galili. Next base: position 1,274,561 of record NW_008336901.1, read on the forward strand.
GCATTTTGTTGGCAGGCTACTTTTTGGAGTATTTTGTTGTGAAAAAATTTGTGTGCTGCATTCTAAACATTTTAGGGATTCTCTGTCTTATTTGCCAAATTTGAAAAGTGACATGAATTGAGTAAGGATTAATTTGTGTAATTATTTAGGTTGTCACTATATAATTTCCATTAGTCCAAGAAAGTATCTTCATGAATTTATTAAGGGATAGAAATACCTTCCCCATGTATTTTGAACTCATTATTATGCCCCACAAATTCTCTAATTTATACAGCAATGTGTTTATTAAAGGATAAACTATGCTAAGTATGCAGCGTTCCTTATTCAAAAAGAAAAATGATCTTTGTTGAAATCTAATATGCAAAGGTAAGACAAATTAGAATGGAGTTACTCTGTGGATTTATACGTAAATATCTTATGTTATGAACTACATAAAAAGTAGTTTTATATAAATTACCCCAGAAATACAGCACATAAACACCTACTAGCATATGCTACATCCAGTGAAATCCTAAAATTACATAATTAAACTTATTACACTTCAGAGGTTAGATTTTAGTTACAAGGCAAAGGATTTTGTAACATGTTCTAAAACAAAAATTGAGTTGTCTGTATCTTAATATTAAAATTGTAGGCTGTTGTGCTGGATAGCTTTAGTGTCAACTTGATACACCTGGGTTGAGGGAACCTCAATTAGACAATTGTCTCCACTGGACTGGCCTGTGGCCGTGTCTGTGGGGCATCTTCTTGATTGCTGAACGATGTGGGATGGACCCAGCCCACTGTGGGCAGTACCACCCCTGGGGAGGTGAGCTTGTGTTGCATAAGAAAGCAAGCTGAGCATGGGCCAGGGGAGCAAGCCAGTAACCAGTGTTACTCCATGGACTGTGCTCCAGCTCCTACCTCCAGGTTCCTGCTCTGAGTTCCCACCTTGGGCTCCTTGATGAACTGTGTGACCCAGGAGATGTAAGCTGAATAAACCCTTTCTTCCTCAAGTTGGTATTGGTCAGAGTATTTTGTCACAGCAATGGAGAAACAAACCAGATCAGATGTGATAAATGATCTAGTTTTAACTAGTATTTCAGATTCTGATAGAAAATGATGGGCTTTATCATGGTGTTTGCATACTTGTCTCTTTTTGCTTGTTCTTGTTCCCATCCTTCCCCAGTCCTCTCCTTACCTCCAGCTGATCCCTTCCTTTCCTCTAGTCAGTTACTGATTTTGACTTATTTTTCATTTCTTTCACTATTATTTTCACTGTTTTAGGAGGGTGTATTAGTCATGGCTCTCTAGAAGAGCAGAACTGGTAGGATATGGGCTGGCTAATCCAACACTAGCTATCTGAATGCTGACGAGGCTAAGCACCCAGTAACTGCTCAGTCCGCAAATCTGGATATCACAGCATCACAATGTGGTGCTGAATTCCTGGAGAGCCCTGGTCTTCGTTCCATTTTGGAACACTAAAGATCTTGGGTTCTGATTTTGGCAAAGGATGGCAGCAGCAGTGACAGCAAGAGAGCTTATGCACTCCCCAGCAAGACGCCAAAGCAATTAGGCTAAAGCAAAAGCAGCACTGTTTCTTCTGTATCTCTCAGAGAGAAAGGTGCTGCCTAAACTGAAGGAGTGTCTTACCAACCCCAGAAGGGTCTTACCTCCTCCTTTAATCAGGAAATACCTTTACAAATCCAGACTCCTAGTTCAGTTTCTCACCAACCAAGTCTACAAAAAGACTGACCACAGGGGGGTTCATTCTGATTTCTTTTTATGTGTATTCTATCCCCATTCCATACCTCCCTTAAGACTTTTTCATCCACTCTCATGATTGCCTTTACAGTTTAGTTTATGACTATATACACACACACACACACACACATCCATAAATACCTGATTTAATATCTAAGCTCTATGAAAATATGCAGCAAAGCAAAAGTCAGGAGTGTGGACTAACTACAGCCACTGTCATTTTTTTTTAGTGAAAAGTAGATTTATTCATCATGGGGAGAGGAACAAAGAGATTCAGTGACTCCCAAGACCATTTTTAAGTCCTAATGTGAGCTTTAAGTTTCAGTAGAGGGCCAGGGGTATACATCTTATTGATTGATTATGTCAAAGTGTGGTCCCACCTATCACTGTCACATCATCCTCTGGGCTCCAGTCTCTCATGACTCCAGTCTCCCAGAAAAATGGTTTAACCATTTGTTAGAACTAATTTACTGCCATTTTTGGTTCAACCACCCTCATCTGTCTATGACAATTGCAAAATTACATGCAATAATTGAAAAATACTCCTATTAAGTTCATGGGGTTTTACAAACTTCTTTCATGTATATTAAAATATACTGGCTTTTTGCAACATGTTTATTTACACTGAATTCCTGTATTAATAATACAAAGTAAGGCTGTGCGTGGTGGCACACGCCTTTGATCCCAGCACTCAGGAGGCAGAGGCAGGCAGATCTCTGTGAGTTCGAGGCCAGCCTGGTCTCTATAGTGAACCCAGGACAGCTGGGGCTACAGGGAGACCGTGTCTCAAAAAGACCAAAAAAAAAAAAAAAAAAACCAAAGTAAACTAAAATAGCTATGCTAGCTTGTAACAAAATCAATGTATGCATAAGTAATTATTGTTCTATATTTTAATGTATATCATAGTAAATAGGTGAATAAATATTAAAAAGTAGTACAATAGGTTATTTTAAAAATTATTGGATGCTTAACTGGGTCTAATGGTTCAAGCTTGTTATCCCAGCTACTTGCGAGACTGAAGAAAGAGGATAAGTTCAAAGTTGGTGAGGGCTACATAGTGAGCTCAGGCTGGCCTGTATAATATACTGTGACCCTGCCTCAAAATTAGAAAGCTTATAAGCGCTGGAGCCATAGCTCAGTTTTTGGGTGCTTGCCAATCATGTGTGATGCCTTAGATTCACACAAAAATAAACTAATTATTTAATAAAAATAGAACTAAATTATTGGATGTTTAGTAGTCCAGGATAAAAGATAGAGACATGGGAGTAACTCAGTTGGAAAAATTCTCAGACCTTGGAAAAGCTTGCAATAAATTAAGACCTTTCTGATAAAGTGAGTTAAGCCAAATTCAAATGTAATTCATTAGTATATGACTGAATCTTACATCTGACGATAGTCCATTCATTCAAAACAATATATCCATGCAGATTTTAAACTACAAATTTTCTAGCAAATAAATGCAAGCAGCAAATTGAATTAAGTGAAATACACTGTTTTTTTCCACCCAATTATAGTTCTTAAAGATCTGGAAAGAGAAACATCTGCTGTACTAGTTCCAGCTCTGCTTGCTGACTGTGAACAGCAGGAGAGATTCCAGTTAATCATCCTTCCTCCTGCAAGGAGCCCTGCTCACCAGTGTGAATTACTAAGGATGTCTCCTGAAGGGGAAGCAGCAGCTCAGCCTTGATGCAGAGAGTGGTAAAATCACCACAGGGAGAAAGGGGAACTGACACTTGAATAAAAAAAGGAGACATTCTTACCCATTGATTTGGTAGCTCAGAGGTTTATATCAGTGCCATTTCAGAAAGCACAGAATAAACCACACTGTACTGGTAGATATTAGTCTTAGATATGGTAACAGTGATTTACTATGTCTTAACAAGGTGTTAAATTGAATGAATAAGCAGCACGTTGAATAAACATTCTATTTAACTGGTGTACACATCACAGAAAGGGACACCAAGTGAATGATTTCAGCTAAAAACAGATGTGAGGGGACAAGAAATAGTGTTCTTCAGCTCTCTATTGTAAACATAATCTCTATTAAGAATTCTTGTTTCATCCTTAGCCTTAAATATCAGTGATGAATGCACACAGCTAGATCTATCCATTATGAGCATTAAATATAAAATGATACTCAAGCCAGCCTAAAGACATTGTTCTATATGCATTCTGTGTAATATATTTCCAGGACTAAAAAGCTTTCTTCTTCCCTTCCTTTACTGTTTGTTTTCTTTCTAAAAAAAATCATGGTGCACACCTTTAATCCCAGCACTTGCAAAGCACAGGCAGGCAGATCTCTATGAGTTCTAGGCCAGCAGGGGCTATATATTGATACCCCCTCAAAACAAAGCAGAAAACAATAACAGCAAAAATTAGGGATTTTTGCATCCTCTTAAAAATAGTGAATTGGTTTTGGTTTTATCTACTTATTGGCAAAAATCATCAATATTTATTTGTTTCTCATTCTTTAAATTTCTGAAACAGTGATTTCATGGATTCTCATTTACTGATTTTTTTGGTTTTGTGTGTTCAAGTTGAATATTTCACTTCAAGAGATTATCATAAACTGTTGAGCTTGGTGGTTCACACCTTTAATGCCAGCACTTGGAAGACAGAGACAGGTGGGTCTCTGTGTGATGTAGGCCAGGTGAGTTTGCATAGTGAGTTCCAGGCCAGCTAGGGCTACAGGGAGACCTTGCCTCAAAAACAAACATACAAACAACCCTCCCAAATACCCCTACCCCTCAAACTAATAGACTATCATAAACAGAATATACTACATAAATTTTAATAAACTTTACCTTGTTTTCCAATCTTTAAAGGAATCACCCATGGTACACATTATCACATGGAATACAAATTGGGGGCTAAATAGGTTTTACTTCAATTTGAGAAGTTAAATCATAAATGAGCAGCAGATGGACATTTTAAAATTTCCTGATCCTGTATCCCTATAAACACCTACAAATCTGGTTATCTTTATGTTACTTTGGAATCAGAGTGCACTTTTATATAGCAATAAATTTGTATATACCCAAGAAATCATTTCCTCTGCCACAAAAATCTCTAGGAATTTCTTATGTGGTAGTGTTACCACAATCAATTTACCAAATGCCTTCCCAAATGTATCTTTGGATAGGACTAAGAATAGGAGGCAGGTGGGTATATAATAAATAAATAGGTCCAACCTGCTGTGACCCTTGGGCCATTTGATAGTGCTTAAAGTGTTAGTGGCAGATGGAGATGATGGTAGGAGCCTTGGGTGATTAACTATAGGTGAACTATTAATCATATAGACCATCAGGATGTTTGAACAGAACCATGTACATAACTGCGCTCCTTTGGAGAAACAATTTTGACTTCATCTAGTGATTAAAAGACTGAAAACTTGATTATGAACCAAGTCATCACATAGCCTGAACTATCCATAATAAACTGAATGCTGTCTAACTCACTAAGTCATAAAGTTGGTGTTCTAGTTTGCTTTCAGTTGCTGTGACAAATGCTCTGAATATTACTAACTTAGGGAGGAAAGGGTTTATTTGGCTTACATCTCCCAGGTCACAGTTCATCACTGAGAGGACCCAAGGTAGGAACTCAGGGGAGGAACCTGGTGGAAGGAGCTAAAGCACAGGCTGTGGAGGAACAGTGTTTACTGGTTTGCTCCCACGGCCCATGCTTAACCTGCTTTCTTATTCAATACAGGACCACCTGCCCATGGGTGGCCAGGACCCCACAGTGGGCTAGACCCTTCCACAACACTCAACAATAAATGTCCCACAGACATGACCACAGGAAGTCCAATGGAGGCAATTCCCATATAGAGCCTCCCTTTACCCAGGTTGTGCCAAGTTGACAACTGTAGCTACCCAATACAGTTGATTAAATGTAACAGCATTGCAGTGTCAAAGTGTCAAATATGAGATGTGAGTTGTACAGGCCCTAAAGGCATAAATAAGAATAACCCACATGCCCAAGGCTTTTGTTCTGGCACATTAACTTCGCTCTACCATCTTAGATCTAAGGTCTTGTGGGAAGTTCCTACAATCATTTGCACGAAGGAGATAAAAACCTGCTTCAGATTCACCAATGATCTTGTCTGGTGTTCAGATACCTCTCTAAACAGGACAGATTTAAAATTACAGCCTGTCTTTGGGACAGTCCTAAAAGATAGTGCAGGGAAATATTCTCTATGAGAACTTAAAAAATTAAACAATTATTTATTTTCCCAAGATGGAGAATAGGAAAAGATTTAAGCATATATGGGATGTGGCCAACTGCTTGATAAAGTGGCTAGGTACTCAGAAGTAGTAAGATTGAAACATTGACAAGGAGGACAGGTACAACATTTCCTAGTAGATATGTGGTCTTTCATGCCTTTAGTGAGTGATTACCGAATGGCAACACTGAACAGAAGATTTTAATAATCATGTGGGTATCTTGATGTCCTCTGTGGCTTCTAACCGTTTTCCAAAGCCACTCTTGCAATTAGCCAATGCCTTGTGAAGAAACTCACCATTGTAACTGACTTAGTGATTCAAATGAGCTTAGGAGTCTGAAGATGACTGGTCAAAAATTACTCGTCACAAACACTGCTAACCTCCCATTCAGTCACCAGTAGTACTAAAAATACCTTTGTCATCATTAATTTCCTACATCATCACTATTTCCCTCAGAGTTTATTGCCCAAGGCCCTTCTCCTGTATATTAACCTCTCTTTTCCAACTTAACTCTTTGCCAATGCATCCAAGCTCATAAAATTACAAATCTCACCAAAATTTTTGTCATAGATTAGCTGATAGAGTAGTTGAATAGCCAAACGCAGCATCTTATTCTTGAATGAGATAGTTACTTTAGAACATTCTGCAATTTTCAACACTCATACATAATACTCTATCTTCCGTAGTGAGAGGCCATGGGGCTGAGAATTAAGCAGAGGGAAGTGGTAAGTTTTTTTTTTTGTTTTTTGTTTTTGTTTTTTTTTTTGAGACAGGTTCTCCCTGTAGCCCCAGCTGGCCTGGATTCGCTATGAAGACCAGACTGGCCTCCAACTCCCAGAGATCTGCCTGCCTCTGCCTCCTGAGTGCTGGGATTAAAGGCATGCGCCACCACACCCGGCCTTTTATTTCAGGTGACTTACTAGTAAGCTGTTGCTTCTCATCCAATGACTTTAGGCCCTGTTGGAAGAGAGATCTTACTTCTGAAGTGAGGAATGTTTCTGTCAGGGAATACCACAATGATTGCATTGAACTCTCATTGAGAATTCGAACTGGCCAAATCGGGCTTCTGAATTAAGTCAGAGAATGGGGCTTCTATCAGCACTGGAATGATTCTTCTGTCAGGATGAAATGGGGTTGTCACTGTGAAATGGGATAGAGTTGTGAATGCAGAAGACCCTCCAAGGAATCTTAGTATTCTTGATTGCTGTGATTAAAATCAATGGGAAACTGTAAGACTGAAGTTACAATTATTAATGGCCTGATCTTTCAGAAATGAAGAAAGTAGGACAAACTGAAGGGCTACTGAGGGAAAAGTATATAAGTAAAAAGTATGTAAGTATAGAAAGTATATAAGTAAGAACAGTAAAGATGAAGATATAGATATATCTAGAAATACATAGATGTGGCCATGTAAGCAAGCCCTATGAGAAACAAGGATTTTAATAACTATGGGCATTTTTTAATATGGATGTGTTTGTGACATGCAATACACAACATTTTTCTCAGTTTTCTCTCATCCCTCATTGTCCAATCTTGTAAGATAAAATATGCTAATAGTGCTTAACTTTACATATCTGCATTTAAGACACAGAATATCAATGAGAAAATTAAACTAGCACAGGAAAAAATATTACTCAATGACTAAAAGAGAACTCATACATTCTGAAGAAAGGGTTAATGTGTTTTCAGTTCTATCTGGCATAACTGTCCTATATTAGGTGAAAAGATGACTTTTCTATTTTCAGTACTTTAAAAAAGAAATTAGTGTCTTTTCTTTTTAATTTTTTCAAAATCTTTATTGAGAATTTCATACATGCATATAAGGTGTTTTGATCAAATCCATGCCCACACCCTCCCCTCCAACATTCCTCCCTCTGAAGAGGTAACCTAAAATCTTTTAAGGATTAGATACAAACTCCCAACTACTTTTGACATTTTTGGCCTTTGGAACAGAGTATGTTGCTAACAGGCCCAAGGACAAAAGTCTACTATATTTGGAGAGATATGGATGCCTGCCATGTTAACAAGGAGCTCATGTTGATGGCTTTGTAGTATGCCAACTTAGGTTGAACTGCTTCCAGAATTTTCTGTTTCTTGTTAGGGAAGGACGTGAGAGAATATTTTATGGGGTTTTTCAGGGGGAGAAAGAGAAGCACGGATGGACCACATTTGGCTCACATTTAGTGTTGGCGTGACTCATCAGTGTGATGACAGAGCCACTAGGCTGGTAAGTGACCTTCCTTCTACTTTATTTTCTGTTGGCTTTCTTTGCTATTGGATCAGTGTGGATGTAGCTCCATTACAAAGAGCCAGGGTTACCACAAGTGTAAGATACACAGGTAATACAGTCCAGAGCTTTTCTCTGGTTTTGTGCCTTTTCACTTATGTCTATTTGTTCTTAATTGTTCTCCTCAACTCTGCTCTGAACTACCTGTCTTATGAACTCCATGTTCCATAATTCATCATGAGTACCTAGGTGTTTAGTCTACTGCATCTGTCTAGGCTAGGTTGTTGTTTCTTTGTCTGTCAATAGAATATGAAATACATAAGGTAGTAAGTTGGAGGAAGGTGGATATATGTGTGGGTATGTGCAAATATATTTCATGTATATGTACATTTCTCCTTGTTTCTGTTAAAATATTTGGTTAAGCCCATGTTAAAGTGTTTCATTCTGAAGCATATAGAAGAAAGAAATATGATTTCATTAATTTATGCATATAGTCCTCAGAACCATATCATATCTTAATTGTAAAAAGCCATGATATTTTGTCTAGTAATAACTAATAGAAAAATAGTGAAAATATAGGAGCCAGCCGAGCATCAATGTCTCAAAAAACAGAACAGAACAAAACAAAAGAAGAACAAAACAACAACAAAAACCCCCAAAACTACAGTAACAAGTAGTGAGTGCCGAAAAAATTCAGCAAAAGTAGAACATGGCAGCTGTTCTCTGCTTACAATAATAATGTCTTCCCACCACTGGGAGGCAGCCTCACCCTTGGATCTAGAATATTTGCAGCTACTATAATTCTAAATGCTGCTGTAATGACTGTAATGACTTTGCCAGCAGTATTAAACGTAGGACATTTTTGCTTGAAAATGATCCTATTACACAGCATGTAAACAATAATTCTATAGTCATTAAAATATTTTGCCTGTAATAGTCATTCCACCTATACTTCAGTCATCACGTGTAAGCAATAATAATACTTGATAAGCCCTTGCTGGATGCAACAATACTTGATGTAGTATCACTAGTGAGATTCTGGCCCTGTATTAGTATATTGAAAGTGTATGGAAGATATATATTTATACTTGCTCCATTTTCCCCAAGCTGCATAAAACATCTCTCCTTTTCACATTTTTATTTATTTATATCTAATACGGTCAATGACATCTTTTGTAAGCTTGAGGTGAATTTCCCCCAGAAGGCTGACATCTTTGGAGAAATGGCATCCTTTTTTGGATGGATATTTTAAACCAGAGGAAATATTTCATTGCAGTCAAGTTCTGGCTTCAGAGATAACTACTGGCCTCACAGCTTGAATATGGTTCACCAGTGATCAGCAACAGAGATGAAAGTGTCTCCCTGTGTCACAACCTTTTCTTTGCAAAACTGAGATGAGATCTGAGGTGTAGAACAAATGCACTAATTCAGATGAAATCTTCGAATAGCACCTAGTATAAAGTAAATGCAAAGTAAAATAGTATCCACAATAATATCTTCTTTTGTACATGCTTATAAACTGTGTAAATGAATGGAACTGAAAGGGTTATAACTAGCTAACTCGAGCAACAAAGGCAGACAATAAAAGCATAGTAATGCTTTAAAAGACCTTTAAACATAGGTCTTTTTAGAGAGCTATTGTTAAAATAATAAAAATCAGCATTAAATGAGCTGACATTTGGTGACTAGCACCTAGGCCCTTCACATTATGTAACTTTGAAATGAAATTGTAAAGAAACATATACTGGGACTGGAGAGATGGCTCAGTGGTTAAGAACACTGATTGTTCTTGCAGAAGACCCCGTTCGAATCCCTGCACCCACATGGCAGCTAACAATTGTCTCTAACTTCAGTCCCAGGGGATTCAACAGCCTCTTCTGACCTCTGCAGGCACTGCCTGACACGGGTGCACTTGCCTACATACAGGCAATACACGCCGACACATAAAATAAAAATAATAAATGAAACTTTAAAAAAGAATGATATGCTTCCTTCAGTAGTTTTTAGAGGTTCTCTTTGAAATTATGCAGGGCTAGTAGATATATCTGAGCACTCTTTGACAAAATACTACTTTTCAAAAAGTAGCAACAGCATGTGATTACCTCAGCATGATTTTTCTTTGATAATTGTATATAAATTGATAAAAATATCTGAACTACTAGGCAAGCAGGATATTGATTGCAATTTAGTAGGCTACAAGAGAAAGTGATTTTTCTCTCAAGTTTTAAGACAAGTACTTGCTTGTTTCATTTTATTATAAATGCAGACCATTTCAATCAGCAGCTTAAAGTCTTCATGAAAAGACAAAAGAATACAAATCCTTAGGATGAACGTTGCATATTCTTGCAAGTATTTTCCTGTTATTATTACTTTTTCTGTTTAGCATTTTCCCCAAACTGCATTTCCTAGAGCAGAGTACTTTATTGCTGTGTTTTCTCAAGATATTGTGTTAGATGCAGAATTTTCAGAACTTCATGAACTTATTCTTTCAAGAAAGGAAAGTAAGGAGATCACAAATCTCTCTTTTCAGTAACTTTTTACCATGCACATTCACATACACATATGTGCTTGACAAATTTGTGGAGTAGTTCATTCCAATGCTTGCTTTTGTTGACATGAAATTTCCCTTAAGGAAATTTGATTAACCCTTATTTGGAAGTAATTTCCTTTTGTAATTTTCACTTGGAGATGCACTGTTCAAAACCTTTGGAATTTTGTCTAATTATTAATGTGTTCATTTCTTTCCTGTGTTGATCCACAAAAAAACTTATGTTTTTATAGTTCATGTATCACTGATAATTTATTTCAAGTACAACAGCATGTAATCCATTTAACTTAAATTATAAGTTACTTTTCCTAGACAAAAAGGCACTTCCTTCTCTGATATTAGGGTTTGGGATTCATCACTGATATAATAACAAATATCAAAGTGAGGGAATATGAAACTCCACTATATTATGGGAGCTTGTTTTTACATAAAGGGAGTTTGCTCAGTGATAACATTGGTTCAGAATATAATTCTTTGTTTTTTTTTTTTAATTAAGTGTGCTTATTTGTGTGTGTGTGTGTGTGTGTGTGTTTATGCAAGTGTGCAATACCATGACACATGCATGAAGATCAGAAGACAGCACGTGGGAATTGGTTCTCCCCTTTCCTCATTGGGCCCCACGAATCCAACTCAGGTCATTAGTCTTGTGAGCCAGCTCCTTTACCCAATGAGCCATCTCACTGGCCCCGATTCAGTGCTTTCAAAGTAGCTAAGTCAGTCACCTGCTACTACTTGCACCCATGTGCTCTCATTCTAAAGTCCAACGTGGCTTTCAGTCATGTTGGAAACAGGTTGGTGTAGATAGCGGTATTTAACAAACAAGAGAAGCGCTGAAGACAATGGAAATGAATGCTAATTCACCAAGAGCCACACAGTGTGTAATATTTCATAAAAATTTTGTTCCCTTCTAAAGTTACTTCACAAAAATTCTCTAAATCTACTGACATATTCAGTGATTTCCTGGAGAATTTTGCAGGATAAATGAGAGTATAATGATATTTAATAGTGGAAATTTGGAACTGCTGCAAGCAGAAAAGGTAATTAATAATGTATAGAAATTATAATACCATTCCAATTCCTACCCAAACTGCCAACCTTTCTCGAGTTAGACTTTTCTGGAATATGCTCTATAACTCAAATTCTAAGAATGGCCACTTTAAAGATCATTAGAAAATAATTATAGCACAGAGAAAAATTTACATGTAATAGATAAATGGTAATAGGCGTAATGGTTTATGACATGATTTAGACAATCAGTTGACACATAATTTAAAATGTAAAATTTTGAATAACTTTGGAGGAAGTGTCATAAAATCCAATATCTACAGAGGATTTGGCAGACTACATGAAGAAATTTAATAGCAGACAAATGCACACAGACAGACATACACAAACATACAGACACACTCGCGCAAACAAATGCTTAGTGGTAAAGGTATATATGTTGTCGAGGCTTGGCTCACATACAAGCTCTAGGGAGTTCTCAAGCTATCTTCCTTGGTGGGAGCATTAGTTCAGGCCTTCATTCATTCTAGTGAGAGACCAGGTTCAGTAGGAATCTGCTGTTGTCTTACTACATGAGAAGTTTACCTGAGTACTATGACAAGTCCATGACTGTTTGGGATAAGTAAGTGAATAAACCATTTTATGAGTGGTAATGTAGAGAAGAGTGATCAGGAATGTCAGACCTTTCTGTCTGAGTTCTTGTTCTCATTATTAAAAGACTTATCAGAGGGAAACAACAGGCTAGCATGTAAAAGGTTTTACTAGAAAGTGAAATGCAGACTGAACAGCAGCAGTGGGAGACTTCCTAAGTGAGGATCTGAGAACACACTGGGGTAGGTGGAGAGGTATTTTCATGAGTTAGGGAATGTTAACTGGAAGGTGTTTCTAGGATAGGGCTACTTCACTGTCTTCTCCTTTGATGGAGTTATGGTTTGAGATTGCATCAAGACAAAACCATGCCCAGACAGTGGTTGAAGACAGAAGTGATGAAATCCATTTCCCTTTAAATTTGTTCTCACTGGTAGACCAACACCATTGGAAGGCTGCTTGTCATCATCCACCTACTGGGACATTAGAGAAGCTGTGCATCATTTGGTGGTTTTATGGCTGGCTGTAATTTTGAACAATTGCTCTTCCATTTCTGACTGGACAAAAGGAATCAATGGTTTGCACATTAAGTTCAAGATAAGAAGGAAGTAGTTAAATAAGGGGATTGGGTGCTTCCTCTCATTCCCAATTCATTACCTAAAATCCTTCTTCAGAATTCATTTACATTTCACTTTCATTTTAAAACACCACTAAGCTATAGGACTGTATGAAAAAAATGACCATAGAACTCATATCTCATCTTTGGAGGCTTTGGTCTCATGAGTGACATGGTAAAGACACTGACTGTCAGTCACCATCACCCAAAGGCCAGCTTCAATTCAAATACATTTATCCATCTTTTCCTTCATAAAAGCCAGTGAGCAAATGGGTCCTCTTAGGAGAATGTGCATCAGATACTACTTAGTACTCTCTCGAGATCATGGAAACTACAGTATGGTTATCTGAGTAATCTTTTTAAAGTTTCTATAGTTTTGCCCAGCACCCACATGGCAGCTAATGATTGTCCGTAACTTCAGTTCCAGGGGATCCAACAGCCTCTTCTACCCTCCACTGGCATTGCACTACACAGGTGCACTTCAATATATGCATACACATAAAAATAATAAATAAGCTCTGCTTCCCTGGGCCTGCAGGACCCACAGGCCTCTCTCCTTCCCAGGTCCCTAGGAGCACTATGGGCCTGGTGCTGCCCTCACCTCCATCTGCTTCCCTGGGTCTGCACAACCCGTCAGCCTCTTTCCTGGATGCCAGGGCTGACCTTTCCTCTTCCTGGTCCTTTGCATCCAGACCAACCCAGCTTCTCAGTGCAGCCCCCAGGGGCTCTTGGAGCTGCCTCCTGCCCCCATCTTCCTTTGCATCTCTGGGTGGCACAGCCACTAGCTGCCCAAGACCAGCATCTTTCCTGGGCCAGGCTCCCAGGCCAGTGTAACCACCAAATTCCTGAGGCCAAAAGCTATCCTGGAGGGATCCAGACCTTAGGAGAAAGCCTGAGAGCATCTGATCCTCATCTGAATTGGGCATCTGTGGGAACTCCTGAAGACAAAAGCAATCTGGCCACTCCAAATGTAAAATCAAAAGAGAGAACCAGAAACCTAGAACAACCAGCTTTTCATGCCAAACAAGTAAACCACAAAGGCACATAATGTTTACAAAGAGAAGCAGACCTAAATGCAAACCAGAAATACTTGAGTCTCATAAAAGAATCAGAAACTACAGAAGAAATCCACATGTCAAAGTCACAGTGAAAAAATAATAACATGAAAAAACAAATAAACATATCCCCACCAAA
>NW_008336901.1:1288742-1308981 GCF_000622305.1 Nannospalax galili
AGAACACACAAACAAGGTAATCATAGAGCTGAAGGAAGATAGGGATAAACTTCTGAATGAATTCAGAAAAGTTAGAAATATTGAAGAATACTCAGGCTGAAAAGAAGAAGGAAGTGAAACACTCAGTAAGCCAATTAGCAATGACAAGAGAAAGCCTCACCAATAGGATGAATGAAATGGAAAACAGAGTATCCAGACTGTAAGATAAAGTGGATGAACTAGACCACTCAAGCAAACAGTATGAAAAATTTAAGAAATCATAAGAATGGAATATGCAGGAATTGTGTGACACCATAAAAAGACCAAACTTACTAATCATAGGCATACAGGAAGGAGAAGAATCCCAAGATAATGGCATGGACCAGCTCTTCAACAGAATCATGGAAGAAAATTTTCCAAAATTTAAGAAAGACGTGCCCATACAAATACAAAAAGCATATAGAACACCAAACAGACAGGACCAGAAAAGTAACTCTCCACGGCACATCATAGTAAAAATGCTAAACATACAAAACAAAGACAATACTGAAAGCTGCAAAAGAGAAACAACAAGTCACACATAAAGGAAAACCCATTAGGAATACAGCAGACTTTTCAGTTCAAATTATGAAAGCCAGAAGAGCCTGGACCAAAGTTTTCCCAGTTTTAAATGCCACAGATGCCAACCCAGACTTCTATACCCAGCCAAAGTGTCTGTTATAGTTGAAGGGGAAAGAAAAATCTTCCAGGACATAAATAGGCTGAAGGAATTCATGTCCACAAAACCAGTCCTTCAGATAGTTCTGGAAGCAACACAAAGAGGTGAAAAAAGGAATGACTATACCCAAGGAGTTGCAGAAAGAAATTCATTGAATGTATACCTGTGAAAAAGTACAGCTACATCACAAATGTAAATAGAAATAAAAATGACAGGATTCAATACTCATCTTTCATTAATAACTAAATATTAATGGACTGAACTCCCCAATCAAAAGACACAGACTACATGAATGGGTTAAGAAACAAAACCCATCTTTTTCTTGTCTGCAAGAAACCCATCTCACTTTGAAGGACAGACACTATCTTATATTGAAACGATGGAAAAAAATATATACCAAGCAAATGGCACTAAGAAAAAAGAAGGTATAGCAATTCTTTTATCTGATAAAATAGATTTTAAATTAAAATTAATCAGAAGAAATAAAGAGGGACACTTCATTCTGATCAAAGCAACAATAAATCAAGAAGATATTACAATCATGAACATATATTCAGCAAACTCTGGTGTACCCAATTTAATAAAAACAATACTACAGGACATTAAGACCCAGATTAATCCCAGCTCATTAAGAGTAGGGGATTTCAATACCCCACTGTCTCCATTAGATAGGTCAACAGGGCAGAGTTAACAGAGAGATATCTTAATTAAACAATACCATATACCTAATGGACTTAACAGACATCAGCCGAGTATTCCACCCAAGCAGCAAAGGACATACTTTCTACTCAGCACCCCATGGAACCTTCTCCAAAATCGATGATATACTGGGGCACAAAACAAACCTCAACAAATACAAATGATGGAAATAATTCCATGCATTCTGTAAGACCACAGTGCAATAAAGCTTACAATCAACACTGGAAGATGCCCTAATCGCCACATGAACACATGGAGATTAAACAGCACACTCCTGAATGATGAATGGGTCAAAAGAGAAATTAAGAAAGAGATGAAAGTATCCTGGAACTAAATGAAAAGGACAATACAACACAACAAAACCTCTGGGACTCCCTGAAAGTGGTCTTTAGAGGGCATTTTATAGCTCTAAGTGCCTACATCAAAAAATCAGAAATAATACAAATAAATGACTTAACATTGCAACTCGAGACACTTGAAAAGCAACAGCAAACAAAATCCAAACCCAGCAGTCAAGAAGAAATAATAAAAATCAGGGCACAAATTAATGAAATTGAAACAAAGAAAACAATACAAAGAATCAACAAATCCAAGAGCTGGTTCTTTGAAAAGATAAACAAGATTGACAGGATTGACAGACCATTAGCCCAGTAAACCAAAAGAAAGAAAATGCACCTCCAAATCAACAAAATCAGAGTTGAAAGGGGAAACATCACAACAGACACCAGAAAGATAAAGAAAATTATAATGGAATTTTTTAAAAACCTATATGCTACTAAATTTGAAAGCCTAAAAGAAATAGATATCTATATAAAGGCATGGGAGACACCAAAACTAAACCATTAGCCCAGTAAACCAAAAGAAAGAAAATGCACCTCCAAATCAACAAAATCAGAGTTGAAAGGGGAAACATCACAACAGACACCAGAAAGATAAAGAAAATTATAATGGAATTTTTTAAAAACCTATATGCTACTAAATTTGAAAGCCTAAAAGAAATAGATATCTATATAAAGGCATGGGAGACACCAAAACTAAACCAAGAAGAGACTAACAGCTAAAACCGACCCATAACACAAAAAGAAATTGAAACAATAATACAAAACCTCCCGACTAAAAAAAGCCCAGGATCAGATGGATTTACAACAGAATTCTATCAGGCATTTAAAGAAGATCTGCATCTAATACTACTTAATTTATTCAAAAAGATTGAAATGGAGGGAGAACTTCCAAATGCCTTCTATGAAGCCAGCATCATTCTAATACCAAAGCCAGGTAAAGATACAACCAAAAAAGAAAACTATAGACCCATACCTTTAACGAACATAGATGTAAAAATTCTCAACCAGATACTTGCAAACTGCATACAGACACACGTCAAAAAGATCATCCACCATGATCAAGTTGGCTTTATCCCAGAGATGCAGGGATGGTTCAATATACATAAGGTAATAAACATCATAAACCATATAATTGGGCTCAAAGATAAGAACCACATGGTCATCTCAATAGATGCAAAGAAGGCCTTGTACAAAATTCAACATGTATTTATGTTCAAGGTCCTAGAGGGAATTGGACTGGAGGGAACATACCTCAACATAATTAAAGCCATATATAACAAACCCAGAGCCAACATCATTCTAAATGGAGAAAAACTGGAAGCATTCCCATTGAAATCAGGAACCAGACAAGGCTGTCCACTATCTCCACTTCTTTTTAACATAGTGCTTGAAACTCCTGAAAGAGCAGTAAGACAAGAGCAGTAAATTAAAGAGTAATAATTGGAAGAGACCAAATTATCCATTTTTGCAGATGATATAATATTATATCTAAGAGATGCCTTAAAGTCCTTAAGAAAACTCCTAGAAATTATTAACACATTCAGGAAAGTGGCAGGTTATAAAACTAACCTACACAAGTTTCTTGCCTTTCTACATACCAATAACAAGTAATCAGAGAAAGAGCATGTGGAAATACTCTCCTTCACAATATCTGCAAAAAAAATATTTTGGAATAAACCTGACTAAAGACATTAAAGAGCTCTAGATTGAAAATTTTAAATCATTAAAGAAATAGATTGAGGAAGACATCAGAAGATATAAAGACCTCCCATGCTCATGGACTGGAAGAGTTAATATTGGGAAAATGACCATTATACCAAAAGTCATTTATAGATTCAATGCAATGCCAATCAAAATCCACATGACATTTTTCACAGAATTGGAAAAAAACATCCTAAGAATCATATGGAAGCACAAAAGACCTCGGATAGCCAAAACAACCCTGAGCACTAAGAGCAATGCCGGGGGGATTACTATACCAGATTTTAAGCTGTATCACAGAGCTATAGTCATTAAAAATAACATGGTACTGGCTCAAAAATAGACCAATAGACCAATGGAACAAAACTGAAGACCCAAATATGAGTAAATGAAATTTCAGCCACTTCATATTTGACAAAGGGGCCAAGAATATTCAGTGGAGAAAAGACAGCATGTTCAGCAAATGGTGCTGGCAAAACTGGATCTGCACCAGTAGAAGAATGAGACTAAACCCCTATCTTTCACGCTGCACAAAAATCATTTCCAAATGGCTCAAAGACCTCAATGAAAAGCCTGAAGCTCTTAAACTGTTAGAAGAAAACATTTGAAAAAACCTACAAGATATAGGTATAGGAAAGGATTTTCTAAACAGGACATCAATTGCTAAGGAAACAAGGGCAAGAATTAACAAATGCAACCTCATTAACCTAAAAAGCTTCTGTACATCAAAGGAGGCAACCAGGGAAGCAATCAGAAAACCCACAGAATAGGAGAAAATCTTTACCAGTGACACATCCAAGAGAGGTTTAATATCCAGAACATATAATGAACTCAAAAAACAGAGAATCAAAAAAAGAAGCAACCCAATTAAAAGATGGGCTAAGGAGTTGAACAGAGAGTTCTCAGAAAAAAAAGTAAAGATGGCTATGAAACATCTTAAAAGATGTTCAACATCACTAACAATTAGGGAAACGCAAATTAAAACCACTTTAAGATTTCATATTACCCCCGTCAGACTGGCTAAGATCAAGAAAACAAATGATACCAAAGGTTGGAGAGGATGTGGGGAAAGGGGAACACTCATCCACTGCTGGTGGGGCTGCAAACTTGTTCAACCCCTATGGAAAACAGTGTGGAGAACTCTTAAAAAACTACAGACGAACCTACCATTGGACCCAGTTATACCACTCCTTGGCATATACCCAAAGAACTCATCCTATTGCAGAGACACTTGTACATCCATGTTTGTTGCTGCTCTTCTCACAATAGCTAAGAGATGGAAGCAACCTAAGTGTCCCTCAATTGACGAGTGGATAATGAAAATGTGGTTCATTTATACGATGGAGTTTTACTCAGCAATAAAGAAAGATGAAATCATGAAATTTGCAGGTAAATGGATGGAACTAGAAACTGTTATACTAAGTGAAGTAACACAGAGTCAGAAAAAAATCGACATATGTTCTCCCTCATATGTGGATACAAAACCCAACCCTGATTTGTGAGTATGTATCCACACATAACTCAAGGAACCAGGAAAATTGGGAAGAAAACAGGGAGGTAAAGGAAAAGAAAGAACCTGAAAGGAAAGAACAACAGGAAATAGGCCTTAATAAGGGAGACAGAAAAAAAAATTGGGTTATTTTAAGGGAGGGGGAAGGGAAAGGTATACATGGAACCTAGGGGATAAGGGGAAAGAAGGAGCTCAATAGAAGTAAGAGAAGGGGATTATTAATGGAGAAAGGGGGGAAATAGAGGCACCTTAAGTGGGACTATTTTGGTGGAGAGGTGAGACAATGTGAGAAATAAAAAATGCCTAGCTAGTTTTGAAAACCAGAGGGAACCATATTACTGCTACAACCTACTGACAAATTATACATAACAGATCAAGAAACATATGTCTAGGGTAAGGTTTATCTGAGAAAAATTGTTCTATACCCAAGATTTATCTACATGACACTCAGTAATTAAAAGTACCAGACTGGTGGAACTAACCTTCAAGGATTTTTAACAGACATACTTTGAGACCTAAACTAATTTGGTCAGAGGGACATCTAGGATAGTTTTTGCTCCTTGCCCTCTTAGGTCAACTAGTTCCAGGGGAGTATGAGCATTTCTCACAATGTCCTATATTGGTGGTGGGTCACCTGTCCTCTTAATCAAGGAGGCCAAGGAGACCCCACCAGATGGACTTGAACTAGTGTCCAGTCTACAAAGAAGAGGGTCAACACAGAGGAATCACTTCCTCCATGTTTCCAAGTGAAGCCAACCATGGTCAAGCAGGACCTTTGACTTATCTTCACATAGGTGGAACTGGTAAAACAAAGGAGCCTGGGGCTCCTCCCAAGCTCATGTGACCCCTGAGGAGCAGGTCCTCAAATGACCTTAAGAGTAAAAATAAATTGTTTTATCAGGGCCAACTGTATGGCCTTAAACACCCAAAAGGAAAGTATAACCAAAGATTAAAAGGGTCAATATAATTTCTTAAGAGTCCATATGCATAGCTAAATGCTACATAATGAACAACAATGCCAGATAGGAGATACCTTCTTTTGAGTTGTTTGTCAGGTAAACAAAGGGAATCCCAAATAGTAACCCAGCATAGAACTGGGAAAATGAACAGCAGATGCTAATCTTACCTAAAGAAGTATTGACAACTGATTGCTGCCAAAAGAGGAACAGCTCACCTTCCTGAAACAAAGACCTCTAGATAGGCTGACTAGATTTACCAGATGGGAGGGTGACAACTGGGAAGTGGATATATAGTCGAATAAAATGGTTTGGGATGTTCTGTGTGATATACAAACACACACACACACACACAAATCAACACATTATAAAAAATGTATTATATTTGATGAGGAACCTTGGAAGTTTATGTCATGCTAATTAGTAGAGGTGATAAACATTACCATTGAAATCCACCCGATGACTTCATAGACATACACAGGCACCAAGGGTCCAAGTGCAACTGATTATGACTAGTATAATCAGATGCATACAGATTAGAGATGCATGTGCCAACATCTCAGTGTTAGTAGCATAACAATGAGTCTTTCTGTAAGGAATAATATATTGTAATATGAAATGGAGGTATTTTTTAAAGGTTAAAAAACTCATTCAGTTTTATGTCTTACAGGGCTTAAACTGAGTTCAATATTGTATAACTGTATTAACTCAGCTGTGAACCTAGAAACTTACACTTACTTCTGAAAGGGATGTTCTCTTGTTCTGGAGTATGTTACTGAATATGTTAAATCTACAATGAAATGCTTCTAATCATGTAGCTATTAAAATTAAAAAAAATAATGATAAAAAATAATAATTAGTAGATGTGAAAAACATTACTATTGAAATCTACCTAATGACTTTATATCCATGCTCAGATTTCAAGGAGCTCAGAAAGTAACCGACTGT
Organism: Nannospalax galili; assembly: GCF_000622305.1. Classification (NCBI taxonomy): domain Eukaryota; kingdom Metazoa; phylum Chordata; class Mammalia; order Rodentia; family Spalacidae; genus Nannospalax; species Nannospalax galili. Next base: position 1,295,595 of record NW_008336901.1, read on the forward strand.
GACTAGTAATAATCAGATATATAGAGAATAGAAATGCATGTGCAAACATCTTAGTGTCAATTGCATTAAAAATGAATTTTTCTGTACAAAACCGTGTAGAGATGGCTTAGCAGGTAAAATCACCGACTGCTCTTACAGAGGACCTGGGTTTGATTCGCAGCACCCACATGGTGGCTAACAACCATCTGTAATTCCAGGGGAATTCGATACCTTCTTCTGACCTCTCTGGGCATTGCTCAACATGGGTGCACTTACACACATGCAGGCAACTAAATAAATAATTAATTGGAAAAAATAAATAAAATATTTTTAAAACTATGGAAATACACACCATTCCCTTTTTGAGGTATGAGGTGGGTGTGAAATAGCCAATCAAAATCTCTCTCCAAACTCTTCTTTGACTCACTGAACCACATAGTTATTATTATTATTTAAAGTAATTAGGTAACCATTACAAAAAAGCAGTTTTCTTTCTTCTTCATTTCATAATTCAGTGTAGAATAGAAAAAATGACTTTTATTGTGTTGGAACAATAGCAAAACTCATATGGCAGATACTTCAATTCTGGTGTCAGACTCTATATGATAAATGATGATACTTCTAGAAAATAATGTGTCAAGTAAGATATTTTTATTTTATCATATAATCTTTTAAAGAATCAATGGTTATCACACAGCTATTTGGATTTCTAATAAGATAGAATATCAGTTTAGTTTCATAGGCTAATTGTTTAAAAATTATTTATGTAAATTCTAATAAAAGTATATAAAAGGTATTTAATTATAAAGTGAAAAATTATCATAAAGGTGAGGCAAAGAGTGGGTTAGTAAATTTTCTATCACCATAATAAATACCAACAGTAATTAATTGACAAAGGAAAAATGTTGATTTGGTTCATAATTTTAGATGTCCTAGTCAATGATCAATTATCTGTAATCTCCTTTGCTTCAGGCTTGTGACAAGGTATCACATCAGGACACATGGTCTTGACAGGACCCTTATGACCAGGAACCAAAAGAGAGCCAGGAAACACCTACAACCCCCATTCAAGGGCATGGCCCCAGGGACCTGAAGACTTCGTGCTAGGCCCCAGCTGTTAAAGGTCCTGACTGCTGATCGCACCCCACCTGGCACCACTTCTTTAACCCAGGGGACTTTGAGGGGTGTCCCAGATTCAAACTATAGCAAAGAATATTTCTTGACTGCTACTGGAAACATTTAAATTTATTAAAATAAGAGTATTTTGTAATGCTAGGTTAGATATCTCACTGACATATTCTACATGTTAATAAAACTAAGATCTTCAACATTATATTTTGGTAGTTTTGTTTTGTTTTGTATTACAGGAAGAAACCTGTATGCTGTCACTAGTGTTTTGACACTAATAAATAGTAACCCAGAAAAAGAGTGAAGTCTAGAACAGGTAATTAGATTCCCCTAAGGTATTGCCTTCATATAGTTCTTTTAAAATGCTGGTTGTGATAATGCATGCCTTTAATCCCAATACTCCAGAAGCAGAGGCAGGAGAATCTCAGTGAGATTGAGGCCAGCCTAGCCTACATAATGAATTCCAGGCTAGCTGGGGCTACAGAGAGTCCCTGTCTCAAAAAAAAAAAATCCCTGGAATAGAAAGGACATGCCACATCCTTGTTCTCTCCTTTGTTTATTATTCTTACATATTTACAGACATTTATAAATACACAATTATGTCTAATGCACTGAGTCCATTTAGTAGTACTCATTTATACATTTGTTTAGGATTGCCCAATTTGATTAGAAAATCTCTCATGGAACGATTCCCTAACGAAAACGGATTCTTTCTCTCTCTGCAGCCGTTGATTGCCTGTAGCTTTTCATTTTGAGGAAGGACCACATGAAATTTTCTCCATCCAAATTAGCATCACAACTGGTTTTGTCATTATGAAGATCTTGTTAGGTTACCACATTGTAGAGACTTCATGGATATAGCTTTCCCATCATGTCTAGAATGATTTAGCTGGCAGCAGATGTCTTGTCCCTCTGGCTCTTACAATCTTTATACTACCTCTCCTGGGATGTTCTCTGAGCCTTAGGTGGAGAAGCTGCATTGTAAATGTATTTCACAGTAACTTATTCTGTGTTTGACCAGTGTGGAACTTTATCATAGTCTCTACGTGTTGCAAGAAGAAGCTTCTTTGATATGATGAGAACAATGTCTGTCTGTGAATATAAAGATGCAGTAGGAATGGGGTTGGAGAGATTGCTCACTGGTTAAGAGCACTGACTGCTCTTACAGAGGACCAGGGTTCAATTCCCGGAACCCACATGATGGCTATGAACCATCCTTAACTCCAATTCCAGGAAAATCCAAAGCCCTCTTCTGAGACCTCTGCAGCACTGCAAGACACAGGTGCACTCACATACTTGCTGGCAATACACTTGTACACATACAATAAAAATAATAAATAAAATAAATTAAAAGGTCACTAGTAAGAAATTAGTGCAGGCTAAGAAAATGACAGAAGTTCCTCTCCAGGGTCAATGATTTCTCTAACCATGTGTACATGGCTATGTTTATAGTACCATGGATGAATGCTCTCCTATTGAGCAGGCCTTAAGCCCAATTAGAAAGTTGTTGATTACCAAATTTTATAAAAATTTCACTAACAAATGGCAGTATAATTATCTAGATATAACTAGGTGAAGCACTTTTAATCATACTCAATAGAATTAAGAAAATAACGATGGATACTATGTATAAAATCATATAATACATACACATGCAAAATCCTCAGGGTACTGGTAAAATTAGCAAGGAAAATGTTAAATTCACATTCTGTGAATGAGAGCAGAGACTGACTTCATGTTCAGGAGCATGTTTAGAAAGCTAACCTAAAGGAGGGGGAGGGAATCATCTCCACTGTAGTAGAGGTGGGATTAGACAGAATATTCCAGATAGAGGAAGCAGCCAATGTAAATGCTGTTATGGGCTGGGCATGGGTATTTGAACAACTGACACAAATAATAGTATAGCTAAGTTATAGAAATTGAAGAATAATTTAAATATTATGGTAAATTGAAATCTTGTACATGTACTTTCTGTGTGTCAGCATATTCAAGTTTTTAAAATAATTATACAATACAGGGAGTACTAATAATTCATATGAAAACTAAGAGACAGAGATAAATATATGGTATAGTTCATACAGATCAGTGACACAATTTGGATTTGAACCCAGGCAGACTGGCTGCACAAAATAAACACAATGTTTAATGTCCACAGACTACCAGGGAGTTAGGATGCAGGAATTTTACACAAAACAAAGAATTTTATTTCTTTCCACTAAAAAGCTAGAGAAATCTGTTGAGGATTTTAGAGGGCAACCAAAATGGATGTTCTTCCAAGATGGCTATTCTATTGCAGATTGGAAAAGAAATGGAGATCAGAAAATATTAGTGGCACGAAGTTCAGATGAATCTATATTCATACAGGCAGTGACGATGGAGTTTGGTCTTGAAGGATAATCTGTTAATGTGGATAATATTCTCTTTGAGATATATGTGGGAAGTGAACTTGAACATGTCTAATGGTAAGTTTTATACAGGGTGGGGTTTGGAAGACTCATAAGCAACTTGTATATACTGTTTTGTACATTTGGAATCATCATGGAGACATTGGCTAAAATAGGACTGGTGAAGGAGAAAACAGAGAAAGATGGATGATGCCTGGTAGACTTTGAGCTGATTTGACTTACTCATATGCAGATACAGTTTTAGCAGTTGGCATGGTGACTCATTGGGACTATATATTCAGAAGCTATATATATATATATTCAGATGGCATTTTCAACATGAGATATGAATCAAGAAAGAGAAGGTATAGTAAAAAAATAAAGACTAAAGTACTGGATAAGGCCATAACTTCTCCATTTAAGAGGTATGGAGAAAAGTTAAGTTTTCAGTAAAGAGTTAAATCCTTAGCATTAAACACTGAGGAAAAAAGTCTGGAAACTGAACAAATAATGTGAATGAAATAAGTAGGTACGCTGAATATGAAGAAGAATGAAGAACAGTTAAGTAAATCAAGGGATTTGAGTTTTTGAAAAAAGGAAAAATTGCAATTGTTGAAAATTGTTGAGGTAAAACAGTCAGCAAAATAAATTGGTTTTCCTCATGTCACATATTATTTTGGAAACAGTTATTTTAGATGTATTACTGATAAGATATGAAATTTAGATTCAAATAAATTAAGGCATTTGACCGACATTTCATTTTAGGACTTAGGATTTATTGTCTATTCCTATAGGTTTTAAATACTTATTGCATATAAATACCTAGCAAACAGTTGTGTACCTCCTAATAACATTTCATCACAACAAAACACATATATAATGAGGTCTCATGAGTTTATAATAGAGCTAAAAATTCCTCTTGTCTGTGGATGTTGCAGCCATCACAGTATATTAGCACAACAAATTATTCTTTGTTGTTTGTGGTGATGCTAGTTTAAAGAAACTTCCCTGATTGCTCATGATATAAAGTATAGCATATATAATTATGTACTGTGTATAATACTTGAGACTAAATGGCTGTGGTATTTGTTTATGTATTTCTATACTACGTATTTTGTCATCATATTGAGTGTCTTCCTCTACTTGCTAATTTCCTTCCTATAATTTGATATATGTTGTTGTGTCAGCAGTAGCTTCATACACCTTATGATAATGAGCTCTTAATTTGGTCAAGTTGCCACACTATGTGATTGACACCCACCAAGAGCATTTGTCTGAGTATACTCAGAACATTTGCACAATCCTGAAAACACCTATCTGCATATTACCATTCAGTGATGGATGGTTGTACTTAAAAATATGACTTAATTACTGCCCTGTATTAAGTTGAATCATTGAGAACGTACTCATAAATAAGATTCCTATGGGGATCCTAGTTAAACATAGCTGACTGTATTTTTTGTTACTTTTTTTCTCCCACCTCAAAAACAGTTCTGTAAATTAGTAAAAATAATTAATAAATCCACAGGGGGCAGGGAACCAACAAAGTAGGAAGCAAGAGTAGACTGTAATTTCTAGACATTCTAAGAGGATAAGTAATAGGTGGGGAAACTGAACTGACAGAACAGAACAGAGATGCTTCATTCTAGCCATCTGTAGAAGAAACGCCCAAAATGAGCCAACCAGGGACTGGAGAGACAATTCAGCACTTAAGAGCACTTGCTACCCTCGCCAAGAATCTGGGTTTGGATCCCAGCACCCACCCCAAGCAGTTCATGACTGCCTAAAAGTCCAGTTCCAGGGGATATGACACTCTTTTCTGTCACCCACAGGCACTGTTCTATGTGCATGGTGCACGTATAGACAAATAGGCAAATGCACATACACATAAATAAAAAATTAAAAAAAATTAAAAGTAAAGTGAGCCAATCAGATCTGACTAAAATGAAGAAACAAAGTAGAAGCTGATTTCAAGTGCAATTGCATTTCTGAATTCTGGAAACTTAACATCCTTCCTTCCTTCTGTTTCTGAAATATTGGGGTTAATCATACAGCCTTATAGGTGCATCACAGGATACAGCAGAAGGTTCTTTGGAGAAACGGATTGATATTGTGGTTTGGTGAAAACTTCAGCTACTTATGGGGTATATGAAGACAATAAGTTACCCAACAGCATGTGCATTAAGCAGAACTTAATTATAATTATTAATTAAGTTAATAATTATAATTATAATTAAGTTAATTAATTATAATTATTATCATCTACAATTTGCAACAAAAAGGTAAAGCAAGGACTTAGACATTTGCGCTCAGCCAGCCTTTCTTAAGATAGTATGGAATGATGGGGCTGGAGAGACAGATCACTCGTTAAGAACACTGTCTGCTCTTGTACAGAACTGGGGTTCAATTCCCAGTCTCCATATGGCCGCTAACAACGGTCTGTAACTTCAGTTCTGGGGGATCTGGAGCCCTCTTCTGACCTCCACAGGCATTGTAGGACACAGGTGCACATACATATGTGCAGGCAATACACTCATATACAAAAATTAAAAATTAAAAATTAAAATATAAAAAAGATTATATGGAATGACATGAATCACCAAAACAGAAGACTGATTCAAATAACATGCACACTTGGGATTACACTCAGGTAAATCATCTAGGAAGAGTATAAAATAGAAGTTTCTAAGAAATGTCAGAGTTGTAGGCTTAGGGAGACACTTGGCCAAACACAGGGAGAGCACATCTAGAAAGGGGGCTCCAAGAAATACAGTGATAAATCTGAGATGTCATCTGCCATATCTGACAACACAAAAATCAACGAATTAGATTTATCAAGATTTTGACTATTTCCTTACCTGAGTTGTTTAATAGTTTCAGGATTTATCACTACCTGACACTATACTACCCATTATTAGTTTTCATGTCTCTACCATATAATCAGGTTGGAACTTTATTGACCAAAACAATGCATGACATTTAAAGAGGTGATAAGTAAATGAATATGTAAATAAAATTTTAAAAAACTGATGGGGGTCTGGAGAGATGGCTCAGCGGTTAAGAACACTGTTCTTGCAGAAGACCTGGGTTCGAATCCCAGCACCCACATGTCAGCTAACAGTTGTGTGTAACTCCTGTTCCAGGGGATCCAATGGCCTCTTCTGTCCTTCATGGGCATTGCACGACATGGGTGCACTTACCCTACATGCAGGCAATACATAAACATAAAATAAAAATAATAAATAAAAATATATATAAATGATTATTTAAAAAATAACTGATGAAATTGGGCATGATCAGGTGGTTGGGCATAGAAAAAAGAAAGAACCTGAAAGAGGAGGACAGTAAGGAACAAGTTGACACTAAAGCTATCCAGCTGGGAGGGAAGGAGGAAGGGACATACAGGGGCCACTGTGGGGGGGGGACTCAGGAGAGATAGATGTTATTGGGGGAGGATTGTAGGACACAGGTGCTCCTAATGGGGGCTCTGGGACTGGGGAGGGAGAAGAGAGGTAAACATACAGGGGACCATGGTGGGGGGGGCTCAGGAGAGGCAGATGTTATTGGGGGAGGATTGTAGGACATTAGGTGCTCCTAATGGGGGCTCTGGGACTAGGGAAGGAGAAGGGAGGTCGAATGGGAAGAAGAAAGAATAGAGATGAATGGATCTTGGAGGGCTAGAGAAGCCAGAGGGAAATGTTGTGCCCTAGACATCCCCTGAGAAATGCACGTAGTGTCTGAGCGTTGGTGCATGTGTATTTCTGGGGGGCTGTATGGCAGAGAGCATATGCCAGACAGGAGAGACCTCCCTTTGAGCGGTTGATGGGAGTGGTCCCAGAGACTCTCAGAATGGCACAGATTGTTGCCAGGACTCTTGGCTGTCTCCAGGGCTGGAAGATGGGACATTTCTGCAGAAGACAGGGCATGCTTCAGATAAGAGACTTGGAGCAGTGGAGCAGGAACTGACCTGGAAGCCTTCTACCTGAAGTGTAGCCCTCATAATGCTTGGTGATTATATATAAACTGTGTAGGGAGAATGTAGATTGATGGTCCAACACAGCCCTAAAACCTAATGACCATAAGGACCAGTACAGCAAGGTACCTTTTTTGGTGCAGTAGTAGCTCTGTTATCAACAGCTATCCAATTGGACTTGAAGCCCTATCAATGGGAGGGAACTCAAGGGTGGCACTGTAAACACAGGCAAATACACATGACTAGAGAGGACATAGATCCTAGAGAAAAATAATCTCTGTTATATCTGTAGACAAATGAAATTTATCACCATATGCTAAATATGGATTCTTACATTTACAGCCAGGCATACCATACACCACTTATCAAGGAAGCTTCTATAGATGGAGGCTACTACAGAATCCTACAACTTGTCAGACACAGAAAATATACGTCTGAGAGATGCCCAGTCCTATGTGACACATCTACACTTGAACCTCTACACCTAGGGCTCATGGAACATAACAAACCAAGGGGTAGAGAGAAGATTAACGCATCCCTCAACTCTCACTAATGAAGTTTCCTTATACAAGAGAGTGTGAGGTACACAGAAGGCCAAGCCTGGGTAAGTTTTAAAGAATAGGAAATTGGAGAGTCTGTGTCCCAGGATAGGACTCATATTGAACCTCATCCACCTGACTCAAGTACCATTGTGGAAGCTGGGGGAAAGATTTTAGGAAACAGGGCTGGTTCATGAACATAGGTAGGCAGAGCTTTCAGGCTATTGGAAGTTTTCACATGTGAACTTGTGGCAATGGTGGCATTGAGAACAGGATCCATACCAACTCAATCAGACAAGGATCTAGAGTGTAGTGAGGGAAATGGGTGGCGGGTCAACCCTAGAATGGGAACTATGAAGACTGATTACTACTGAGTGAGGGAGAGTATGCCTTACTTATGATCTCTAGACAGACTGGTACTAGACCCCAGTGGATGAATGTCCACTGAAGGACATCTGGATACAAATGCTTGACTAGATAGGACTTACCATGTATGGCAGAATATATGAGGCCCGGTGGGAGGTTAGGAGGGAATGGGTGGGGAAGAGGGTCTAAGCAAAACACGTACTTCATAACTTTAATAAAAGCATGAATTATTTCTGAAAAATAAAAAGTAATTAAATCAGATTTCCTGATCTCAGGTAGGTAACAAATCACTTTAAGTGACTAAAAGACAAAAAAACTCTGCTAAAATCGAAGAAAATCAGAGTTTCAACTTACTCTAAGCTTATACAAATAAGAGTCTGATTGTGGCATCAAGTGAGACTGCTAAAGAATCATCATCTCCCAGTTAGGGTTCGGCTGCTGAGCAGAAATTACTGTGCCTGTGTTGAACGAGAAGCCAGTGAAAGAAAATGCACACAAAGTTCTTGGAAATGTAGAGGCCACATCAACGATCATCCCTGGAGTCAAAAGCCCAAGGGGTTACTGAGGAAACATATCTAGAACAGTGAAATGCAAAGAAATTGCTGTTCCAATTATTAGTTAGAGTCACTCCAATTAGCTGCAATCAAAATGTTTAAAAATGAAACAATCAACAAGACTTCCAGCACTGTTTTTCATATGATTATCCAGCTCAGCAATGTTGATATGTAGTTTCCTTTTTATCGCTTTCTATCAATTAATTTAAGGCCATATTTGATTGACAGAGCCAAATGCCGATTTAGGACCTTAGCTACCAAGGCATCTGGGTTGTGTAAGCATTCCTCTTACTTGCCTTTGCGAAACAGAAGGATATGCTAAATAGAAATGTGAGCAAATGTTGAACAGGAAGCTTTGTCACATTTACTCCAGGTGGTTAAGACACTCATAAGTAAACATTACTTGGGTGTGGATTAAGAGCAGGAAAGAGATACCGCTGTAGAAGAGGCGTTGTAGATGTTTTTGGAGAGTTCCTTCCTTTCTTTGATATCATGTCTCTATGGTTGTGTCCTGGATCTGGTCTTTATCTCTGGCCCTTGTCCATAGTTTTAGCTGTTGTTGAACTGTTGCAATACCTTGTCCTGTATCCATCCAGTTTGTGTTTTCTGCAGAGGTTATAACATTTACTGTAATTTTCCTTAGCTTTGGCCTGAATTCCCTTAAGTAACATTTTCATTAAATTTTTATCATTCAAATCAAGACAGTTAAATTCTATTTCCTGCCAGGAAGGAGCCTACTCGATGCGGAATCTAGTTTATAATAAATAGATCCTCAGTAATGTAGGCTCAGAAAGGTACGTGCTTTCATAATCACCAAAGTGGGGAAGAGAATACAGAAAATAATCCCAAACTCTTCTGGCTTCTTCCTGGAATCAATGTATTCTGTTCATATTTAATGGGACAAGGCAAATCTTACGTCTACATCTCTACTCAAAGGGAGAAGAGTTTATTCTTACCATCTTCTTGGAAAACAAGATAAATGAACACATTTGTGAAAATATTAGAAAATAAAGTGCGTAGTCTTGAAAAATGTTTGATGTGTGTAAACTTAGGGGTGGTATAGAAGCAAGCTTAGGGGTGGTATAGAAACATCTGTGTGGCTTGGCTTGGCAAGAACTGTGCATGGCATGGCAAGCCAACCTACAACATACCCCTTCCCCATTTAGTGTTTAAGAATAGACACAGAGAAAGGAATCCAGAAAGTAGAAGGTGATTATATTTGCATTTTATAGTTTTTTAATAATTAAATCATGTCCTGAATCTAGACTACATGAAATATAGGAAGAAAGGCAAGGGAATCTGGTTTCATATAAATGTGGAAGTGTAGTACACTTAGCTTTTTATTATAATATCATGACTACAGATTAGATGAACATAGTAAATTATGTGATTTTTTTTTCTATATTAGACAAAGGCTCCTATAGCATTAATCTAAGAATTTAATTTGACTAATCAAATCACTAGTTTATTCAGTTGTCATCTATGTAATCCCAGCTTCTTGGGACTGGAGAGATAGGTCAATGGCTGATTGCTTCCTGCTTTTTCAGAGGACTGGAGTTTGGTTGCAGATGAATAACAAGCACCTGTAATTCTAGGTTCTGGGGATTTGATGCCCTCTTTTGACATCCACAGGCACCTGTACATATGTGTATGCCTGTGCTTGCATAAAATTAAATAAATTTTAAAAATGAATTCCAGATTCAGAGGGAAAAGGAAGGAAATAGATTGTTTATAAAAGATAGTTATAATTGTTATAATAGATTGTTATAATTGTTATAGATTGTTGATAATAGATATATTTCCTAAAATATCCCTGAATAAGACTTGTTTGAAAATACTCTGTCACAATATTTATATAAAGCAGCAAAACATTAGATTTGAAAATTTCAAGTAATTATTACATAGTAAAAATTGTATATACTCCTTCTTTAAGGTGGGTGGATGGAATGAGGAGTTAATTAAATTGACATATTTTAAGATAAGGAGAATATACTATAAAATGGCATAAAATTTTTCCATGATTTGCATGTAGTTTAATTATTGACTCTTAGATTCATAGCTGGAATATCATCAATCACTATAGATAATATTTTTTCTGAGTCATCAAAACTAATTATACTCAGTAATCTCTGCTCGCTGAGACTCAGCAATATAGTACATTAAAAATTAGTCTATTTTGTAGGGTCATGAAGGTCTGTCGAGTGTAGTGATTTTTTATGAACATCAAATTCTATGTTGATTATCTGAATACACTGCAGTATTAAGTTGTTTCTACTCTCTCATAAATGGCAAAACACTAGTGATTTATATGCATGAGCATTTTGCCTGTGTGTTTGTAAATTCACCTGTGAGTGCAGTGCAATCAAAGATCAGAAGAGGGCATCGGATCCCCTGAAACTGGAGCAGGTGGTTATATGCCACCCTATAGGTGCTGGGAACCAAATCTGGGTCCTCTGCAACTTCAGTCAGTGCTCTTAATACCTAAGTCATCACTCTAGCCCTATGTCTCATTTTTTGTTGTAAAAAATTTTACAGTGAAGAAAAATTTCATTTTATTCATTGTTCAAATAACTGTTGAATTAGAATATTGACAAAGGAGAGTAAACTGAAATGTGATATGAAAATACTTAACAAGACCCTGGGAGCTGTGGTTTCTCATGCCTTTTTCAAGGACTTGTGAGATCTGCCTATAATGTGTTTTGTTGATTTTAAGCCTGTAACCCCGACCATACTAAGCAATATTCTTTGCTTTCTGTTTTGTTTTGTTTTGGTTTGGTTTAGTTTGGTTTGGATTTTGTTTTGTTTTCCGTCAGGGTCTCACTATGTAGCCCTGGCTTTCCTGGAACTCACAGTCTGCCTCTGCTTTCTGAGTGTTGTGATTAAAGGCATGTGCCACCACACTTGACTTAAACAAAATGTTAGTTTTCCTTAGTTGCTTCTTTCCCCTGAATATTCCTACTAATCAATTCAAATCTGATATTGCATGCTCATAGAATGTTAGAGATAAAAGAACTTTGGAGATTATGCAATTCATCAACAATTTGGAAACTGAGAAAGTTTGAACAACAGAGCACCCATTAGTAACATAAATATAGTCCATCTTTCCTAAGGGCTTTACAAAAACATTTCCATCAGAACACAAATAGACATCAAATATGAACATTATATTCACATATAAGCTGTTTTCTCAATTTAAAAAATAGTGAAATAAACAACCATATTCCTTCCCTTAACCTAGACTATGTTTTCCTGTCTTTCCTCCCCTTTTTGCATCCATTTTTTTTAATACACACTGGTTCCTATCAAGTATTTTAAAGTTATTTCACCATATCTCCTAAGATCACTCTTCTACATTACTAGCACACAACTGTATCTTTATTATCCTTACCAGAGTCTAGAAATCTAATATCACTATCATAATATAATCCAATGTGGAGTATAAATATTTTGCATTTCTCTCTTGGTTATGAGAATGTTTTACATTTTTAAATTGAGGAGCCAAAAGTCATGGATTTTTATAAATCATTGGATTCATTAGCTTTATTTAGTCATTCAATAACTTAAAATATAAAATAAAAATATATTTTATGAACAGTCTTAATAGATGTTTTATAGAACAATCATTAATTGGAATACATGTGGTTTGATTCTTTAAATTAGAATTATGTTTAATCAATATTACATAGATAATATTATGCCACTAGTTGGACATCAATTTAATTCATTATAAGTAGTATGAATGGTTTTGATTTCTCTATCATAAAGATTCTTTTTTTCCCATCTGTGGAGAGATACATTGATATTTGGCTATCTTGATCCCTAACTTTTATGATTGTGGCATCTAGTGATAATTTTTATTTTATACATTATATATATATATATGTGTGTGTGTGTGTATGTTTACACTAGTTATACAGATTTAGAAAATATTTTGTATAAATGTATATATTTGAAACTAGCTATGTTTTCTTCATGCAGTTCTACCTTTGAAATAGGAAACTGTATTTGACCAGTCTATAATAATGGTAGGCCAAGAGAGCTTTAAGTCACTTTGCCAACAATAGTGACCATTGAAAGTAGAGATCTGTGCATCTTACTTTTATTCCCATTGATGCCAAATGTTCATAACATTTCCTCTCTTTTCCTTCAGAAGTTTCCCTTTTTGTTCTGTTGTCATCACAGCAAGAGACTTGCTACAGAGCATAATGGAGGGTAATGAAGACAAGCTTTGCCATCATCTCAATGAAGATGTGGATCATGGCTTCACTCAACTTTTTACAATCTAGATGATAAATTGCAATATTAAACTGCCAATATTTAATTGCCCTTTAAAATCATGTTTCTTTGCAACCTTACCCTTATAAGGAAAAGCTATAATTCCTACTGCCCAGCAGCAGCTGAAGCAGATTGTGACTCTTGAGTAAAGAAGTAATTGATTTGTTTATAAATATTTTATTTATATTT
>NW_008336901.1:1309027-1310834 GCF_000622305.1 Nannospalax galili
ACAGGAGACTTGTGCCATTTATGTTTTACACTTTTTGTTTATATAATATGTATGCATATGCGTGTGTATACATAGAAATTATTTAAGTGTCTCATTGGGCTAGTACTTCTATTCCTGTGGAGGTTTTAAGTTTTCATGTAGTCTGTGTACACACAATTCTCTTTATGAAATATCAGAGCTCTGAATTCTGAAATATCTCTGGTCTCAAGAGTTGCTTGCAGAGAAGAATAAGAATTCCCAAGTACCCTCTTGTAGCTAATCTGGGTGTGGTTTCAGATACAGGCAAGTATTAAGGACACTTTAAATAGACATTTGCCATTCAGAGTCGATAAGAAGAAAACTACAAGGTTTTGACCTGGTCAATGACCTTGTCAGATCTTGAACCTAGCTTCCAACAGATCTAGCCAGGCTGGAGAACAAATATAATTTTGGAGCGTGATAAATTTGAGAAATGACATATTGGCTGGTGAATGTGCCTGAGAGGGTCCTTCACCTTCATCAGGAACCTAATAGAGTCATAGCCAAGCTTCAAACCATAATGCCCATTGGGCATTTCCAGATCTTAAAAGGATTGATAGGTCCTTATTAATTGAAAATTTGATTATCAGACACAAACATAGCACTTACAGCCCCAGGAGGCTGGGGGACATCCCTGAAGTGCATAACACCTAAGAACATTCCTGATGTATCTCAGCACACTCTTCCTGGCCTAAGATGATAGAGAACACTATGGTCAATTTAAAATTCAGTGAAACATGGCTTTAGGAATGTGGACTAGAAAAAGATATATTTTCATACAATAATTTTTTTCTATTTGTTTACTTCTGAAGGTGGCCTCTTTAATCTGAGTGCATATATTGTATTCATATATATCAAAACACAGCCCCTCCAGAAGCTCAGACACACACACAGAGTGATGTAATGTTCACTCCGATTTAGTTTTATATTTAACCTATTATAAGACTACATTTATGTTAAAACATGTATTAGAAATATAAATAACCTCAAGTAAAACAAGGGCTATTTATTTGTCATAATGAAATAAAAATTTTAGTCTGAAATAGTTTGTACTTTAAAAAATATTTGTGTTTTCCAAAATAATTTAATATAGTCCTGCTAACATTTCATTAAAAATGGCACAGACAAGGATATGATATTTCCTAAATATCACTTCTATTATTTTATTAAAATCCAGTGCAAACAACATTATATCTGGAGTATTACTATAGTTCAGTTATCTCACTCTAGAAAGAGAATAATATCAAAGTAACGATAGAATGGTTGTTAGCCACTGATCATTCTTAAAGTTAGCAAATATGTGCTTCTTCTTCCTTCTTTTTTTAAACTACAAGTTTCAGCTTTGATGACTTATTAGCTAAGACCTTTACTTTTCTGGCAATGACTCACTTATGCGTTGCAGCAGCATGAACTTACTGAGCATCTGATAAGTACTGTATTCTGAATCTCACTGTTTCCACTATCAGTTCAACTATTTTGTGACAAAGCTTCAATCATCTACCTAACTAAAGGGATGGTATATTTTTACCTGTCCAAACTATTTTCTTCTTGACTCAATATTTTAGAAATTATAATTAATTAATTAATTAGTGTGTGTGTGTGTGTGCATGCTGCTGTGTTGGCGTAGAGGTTAGAGGAGGACCTTAGGGAGTTCACTATCTCCTTCCACCTTTGCATGTGTTCTGGGAATTGAAATCAGGTTGCCAGGCTTGCATGGCAAGGGATACTACTGAGCTCATCCCCAGTCATATATATATCATCCCCAGTCATATATATATATATATGACAT
>NW_008336901.1:1310926-1317045 GCF_000622305.1 Nannospalax galili
TCTTTTTTAATCTTTATTAAAACATTTTATTTATTATTTTTATTTTATGTGAATGGATGTATTACCTGCATGTGGGTAAGTGCACCCATGTTGTGAAATGCCCTTGGAGGACAGAAGAGACTGTGGGATACCCTGGAACTGTAGTTACGGACAGCTGTTGGGTTCCATGGAGGTTCTGGGATTTGAACCCAGGTCTTCTGCAAGAACAACCAGTGTTCTTAACAGCTGAGACATCTCTCCAGTCTCCAAGACCTTTATTTATTAGGATTACTTTGTAGATTTCAAAGTCTTTAATTTTTAACAAATTCCTTTATTTTCTTTTATGTGTATGAATGTTTTGTCTGCATGTATATAAGTGCACCACATGTGTGTACTGCCTGTGGAGATCTGAAGAGGGCATTGGATCCCCTTGAACTGGAATTATGGCCACCATGTGGGATTTGGGATCTGAACTCAGGTCCTCTGCAACAGCTACCAGTGCTCTTAACTACTGAGCCATCTCTCCAGACCTCAAATTTCAAATTCTTAATGTACAATAGTCAGAAAATGAAGGAGAAAAGACCACAAATGCAATTTTATCATGTAATGCTTTGTGTGAAACCAAATTGCCATAGTAGAAAGTGGTCTTTTTAATTTCCACCTAAACTTTCTTCCTAAGATGTTTTTCAAAGCTTCTGTGCTGTAATTGCCTTTGGCAAAATGGCCTCAGGTTTGAAATTGTCTTTGTCTATGTTGGGTTATTTGTAAAGGGAATGCAATGTTCTAACTGGTTAATGATGCTTCTGTCTTCTCTATCCATTACTCATAGCTATGGAACCTCTGGGAAGGAACACTACCATAGAGTTCACCCATTCTTTTGGGGTTTATTAAAACAACCATGTGGGGTTTTTGTATTTCAAGACATAAATTTAAGAAATGAAGAAATTTGCATTTACAAGCTATTAGTTTTATTAGTGCTTATATATGATGTTTGAATTTTAAAATTTAAATTTTTTGAAATACTTAAAAAGGATTTTAGTAAATGAATTTTTAGGTCATAAACATTCCTTAAATTAGATCGACAAAATGTTTTAAGTTACCTAGGAATGAATGACTATTCAGCCACAGTAAAGCCGAGCTCTTCATTAGCAATTAGAGAAATGATCTGAAAAGGAAATATAGAAGATCAAATATGAAGGTTGAAAAGGGAGAGGCAGAGGGACGATAATACAGAGGGAGAGGAAGGGAGGAGTAATAACACTAAGGATGCATGCAAAAGCCATAGGGAAGCATATTATTTTATAAGATTATTTAAAAATACATATATAGCCAGACATGGTGGCACAGACCTTTAATCCCAGCACTTTGGAATCAAAGCAGGCAGACCTCTGAGAGATCCAGGCTAGCCTCTTCTGCATAGTGAGTTCCAGGTCACCTTGGGCTACCAGGAGACCCTGTCTCAGGAGACAGTATATGCATAATATAGATGTGCACACACATTCTCTCTCTCACCACACATTCTCTCTCTCACACACACATTCTCTCTCACCAAAAAATATAGGGAATTGTCACTGCCTTTGGTAGCCTCCTGTATTAGCTACTTTTCTGTTGCTATGATAGAAACACCATTTTCAAAGGAATTTTTAATAGGATGAGTTTACTTAGCTTATGGCTTCCAAGGGTTCAAGAGTCACCAAGAGTCCATCATGATGAGGAGGAACACCAGCAGAGGTGGCTGGAATAGGAGCAGAAGCTAAGCTCTCACATCTGCAAGCAGGCACAGGAAGCAGAAAGTGACTAGAGCTCTGGCAAGACTTAAGAACTCTATATCCCTGCCCCCAGTGACATGCTTCCTCCAGCATGACGGCACCTTCTAAGACCTACCGAAACAGAGCCACCAACTAGAGACAAAATGTCCAAATACTTGGAGCCTATGGGGGACATTCTCATTCAAACCACTACACCTCCCTTAGTTGATTATAAGACCCTGTTGGTGAAGACACCACACTCTTCAGATAGAGTTTGGAAGAATTGAACTAGAAATGACCTGGAAGCTTCCTCCATTTGACTAGCTCTCAAAATTATGGAAGGTGTTATGGAAGCTATCAAGAGAGAAACATAATTAATAGTCTACCAAACTTTAAGGCCTAAGAACCACACAATGATGAACCCAGCAAGATACCTTCAATGATACAATAGAGTCATTTTATTTTGGGCATAACCAACAGCTGTCTGATTAGACTTAAGGCCTGTTTCATAGGAGAAATTTATCCCTTGTACTGTAAACCTAGCTAAATACCCATGGCTACAGAAGCCATAGACCTTAAGGCAGAGCCTACTATGGCCATTTTTCTAAACCAGTATCATGTATCCAACTGTATTCTACACACAATACTCACAGATATGTGTAGCTCTCGCTTCCTCATCAAAGAAGGGTTTTTTTGGGGGAGGGTGGAGGACATTGTTCAATTGATGGTTGCTGTTACAGAGAACTACAACTGGTAAAATGCAGAGAATAAGTGGTTGTGGGGTGTCCAACCACAATTGGCATATGTAAAATGCAGATCCTACAGCTAAGGCTCAGAGAACATTGTATAAAAGGAGGCAGAAAGATCATAAGAGCCGGAGGACCAAGATGCCCAATTCTAGATTCATCTTGTATATGTGACAGGGAAGATGCATCCATGAAATTTCAACTATATGGTTGTCCAAACAAGATTTTTGTAATGGCAATACCAGTTGACATGCCAATGAAGATAGGGTACCTTTCACAATTTCAGAGTGTCCTACCCCTGAATGAGGACTTACAGACAATATCTTCCAAGAGAAGGAGAATCAGCTTTCTGCTTTCTCCCCAATCACAAGTGATCAGCTTTAACCACATCCACATACAGGCAACACTAAATGGACGCGCGCGCG
Source organism: Nannospalax galili (assembly GCF_000622305.1). Classification (NCBI taxonomy): domain Eukaryota; kingdom Metazoa; phylum Chordata; class Mammalia; order Rodentia; family Spalacidae; genus Nannospalax; species Nannospalax galili. The sequence continues at coordinate 1,313,825 of NW_008336901.1, forward strand.
TGTGTGTGTGTGTGTGTGTGTGTGCGTGTGTGTGTGTGTGTGTGTGTGTGCATGTGTCTGCGTATAATGTAAATATAAAATAATTAAAGTAGAGGTCATAAATGAGATGGAATGGGTGACATGAGAGGAGTTAGAGGGGAAGAGAGGAGGTAGAAGGGGTAGAAATGCTATAAATACAGTGCTCATGATTGAAATTCTTAAAATAATTACAAATGAAAAAGAAATGTGTTCAGTTTGTTTTATAGCTGATTATGCAGCCTGACAGCAAAGGATTTTCTCTATATTAATTAATGTAAAATAGAGGCCTCTGATGCTTTTCTACATTTAATGAATAAAACTTAAAAGTTGAGTGTTATGCTTTGTCCCTTACAATGCTTAATTTTAGTAATAACATACTAGAATGGACAGGTGGCAGAGCCATGTCAAATTATAGCAAAAGGTAATCATAATGATTAGAACTGGAAAATATGCACTGATGCACTGCTTTTATAATGATGCACTTATATTAAGAAAAATACATTTTGTAACTTAGAAATATACTATAAATAAGACAATTTAATAGGTTATTTCTTGATTAGATAAATGCACCTTAAACTGATCCTTAAAGATCATAACACAAAGGAACGAGGAACAGTAATTGTTATTATTGGCCTATGTCATTGACAGAGTGATAGAAGTCCAATGACCACAATTTTTCAGTTCGTTCTTCTCATTGCAAGCAACATCTATGCAAATCTTTCATTGTTGCCACTATGTAAATGGAAATGGGTTTTTAAAATATAGGTTAAAATACTGTACTTTGATCTTTGCTGCCATTAAATCAATAATTTTACTCATTGCATTTGGGATTGAGAATATCTAAGAAAAATTCAATCTGAAAATGACAGGACACAATATTTTATCACAATTTCTAAAAACACATATATCAAAATGCATATGAAATGTTGATTTTCATTTTAATATCATATCTTCTTTCAGGAACCTTACAACCAAGTTAGGCTCTTGCCATATTATGACAAAAGTTTATGGGTTTGTTTTGATTTTTATTTACTTTGTTTTCAGTTCATTTGATTAAAATATTGTTTCTGCTACAAGACTTTTGTGTGCCTTTAGAAGTTTGGCAAAGAAAAATTAAAATATAAACACAAGGATATGATAACTAAAAATTGTCATTAAGTAAATATTGCTATCATTTGTTTAATCACCCCAGTAAGCTAAATTTAATAAAAGCTATTCCGGCTGGACAGATGGCTCAGTGATTAAGAACACTGGCTGTTATTATAGAAGACCGGGACTTGAATCCCAGCACCCACATGGCAGCTAGTAACAGTAACTCCTGTTCCAGGGGATCTGAGGCCCTCTTCTGGCCTCCTCAGGTATTGTATGACTTGGGAGCACTTGGATATATGCATACAATGAATGCATTAACATAAAATAAAAACAAAGCAAAAAATTAAAAAAAACAATGGTTATTCCACATATAATCTTTGAACTTGAAGGAATAAAAAATTAGCCTGTTACCATATCTTCAATTATACAAGAAGATCTGAATGCATTTGTAGTAAGGAGCTGAAGAAAGGATGAATATTTATTATTTCCTGCATATATTTCTGGTATTTCCCAAACTGAGTCATGATAGGGGCTTAAACATAGAGAGGCTAGATGTGTACTGGTTTCATCTTTTCCACTTCTGGCTTTTCTATTTGATATCAGGCAAATTACTCAAATATTTTATCCTTGATTTTCTTCTACAAAATGTAGGCAATAGCATCAAACTCCATTTCACAATCCTCTCATATCTGAGTTTATAAATTATACAGGCCCGGCTTGATGCCCAACAATAATCTTAGAATATGTTTGCTTCTTGAGGCTGAAGTCTTAAACATACTGAGTAAAATATGTTCATGTCGCTCTATTTTCTCCTTTATTTTTAATTCTAGAGTAGATTTAAAATCCCTTCAAGTAGTAAAATTTAAATACATTTTCTACATATTTATGTCAATGATGTAAGCAGGAATGAAATTTTCTTTTCTAGCAGAGTTAGGTGCAAGTGTTTAAATGAGAAACTAAAGTGTTACAAGTAATGTCTGCCTAGGAGGGTTTTGACAGCCTCCTAGAGTTACCACAATCTGATTGCCATAGGCTTTCAGGGGCTTTTGGCTCAAACAAAAGCTGGACCCAGGTACTGCAGGTGCACTCACCTTTGCACTGAAGATGCTTAGAGTTTCTACCCAGTAGAACAGAATATTCTGTGATGTGATGAATACTACAATGTTGATTTTACCCTGGAGAACACCGCATTGATCAGGAAGACAGTTAATAAGGGTATTTGGGGAGAAGAACCTCCGATGAGAAGACGGGTGAGTTTTCTGCTTTAGATGAGACCTCTGAGCAATGGAAGGTATGTGACAAGAGAGCACCTGTGAAGATGTAATAGTCCTCTGGAGGATAGTGAGAGATGACAGTGATGACCTGAATCCTTCCTTATTTCAGCAAGAGGACTCAATGGGTGGCTTACAGCATGTAAAAAAGGAAGATTAATAAGGACAGGAGTAGGATTGCTATAGAAAGTTAGGAAAAGGAAGTTGCAAATAACCCACTATCCATAATCAGTGGATTTTTAAACTGAAAAGATGAACTATTCATAATGTCCAACTACAGTCCTCTAGCAATATGTGAGGATTCAGAGAGCTAACCTTCAGAAGAATAATAGGGAGCATGATACAGCAGAAAACTCAATGGGCTCCTCTGACCCCTGTGTGTGTACAGGGGCAGACACACCTGCACACACATGTGCACATACACCAAACTCACACACATACATACATGCCTACAAAGAACTAAATACATTTTAAAATAAAAGATTTTTTCCCAATTTTATCATATTTTTCTGGTGACAAGGGAATTTTAATTTTCACTTTTTAAAAAAATATTTATTATTTTTATTTTATGTATTGCCTGCTTGTAAGTAAGTGCACTCATGTCCAACAATGCCTGCAGAGAACAGAGAAGCTGTCGGATCCCCTGGAACTGGAGTTACAGACAGTTGTTAGCTGCCATGTGGGTGCTAGGATTCGAACCTGGGTCTTCTGCAAGAACAACCAGTGTTTCTAACCGCTGAGCTATCTCTCCAGACCCCTTAATTGTCATTTTTAAGAACTCGAATCTGTGTGGTGGCACACGCCTTTAATCCCAGCACTCAGGAGACAGAGGCAGGTGGA
>NW_008336901.1:1317061-1372504 GCF_000622305.1 Nannospalax galili
TTATTTTGATATATCACAGTGAAAGATTTATCGTCCTCTTTTTTTTTTTTTTTTTTTTTTTTTTTTTAAAAAAAAAAAAAAAAAAAAAAAAAAAAAGAACTAGAATCTGCTACAAATTCTAAATTCTATGCTTGAGACTTTTTTATATGTTATATATATAACTACTATTTAATATTGAACTATTATGTCTTCTATTAATAAATTCACAATGGGAGAGGAATAATTAGGTTCAGATTGTTTGCTTTTTTAAAAAAAATATTAATCTATATAAAAATGAGTTTTGATGCTCTAGCATTACTATACCAACATTATAATTACCTGAACAAAAAACCTGGCTCTTAAGTTTAGTTTTTAAGAGTGGGCCTGATCTCAGAAGACACTCATTTCCCCCAGATATCTTTTAGGAACCATCTGTCTCCTGGAACTGTGCTGATGGAATTGTCTCTGGAACTCTGTTCCTGAAACTGTGTTCCAGAGTCGTGCTTTGTCCATAATTTTATTCAAAATGGTTTCTCAAACTTCAGTTAGGAAAAATAAGCTTGGCTCCACCCTAATTTGAACAAGTTTTTTTCATCCCTAGCTCTAGAATACCTCCTTCATCCAAGGTCACGTTTTTCCAAATCTTCACTGTTTGCAGCTGAGATGGGTATTTGCTCTCAGTGCTTGGAAAGGTTAATTCTCAAGCATACCCACATTCATTCCTTACCTTTGTGGCAGAGTACCAAATTGAGGTTGCTAAGGAAACATTCTGGGCATAAGGTGTCTAGGCCACAAGGTACAATAGTTTTGCGGGATTAATAAAAAGTAATAGTCCAGATTGTGTCCATTTACAAAAGTCAGGCTTACTTGATGTCTGAATGCCTCTGGATGGGTTAGATTAAAACATTTCATATTTCAGGTTCAATATGGCCTAAAGACTGCTAAAACCTGAAGGCAAACAGAACATGAGATTTTCATCCTGATGAATTATTGTGCTTCTCCAATATTTCTTCTTTTAGGAAAGTGTAGCATTTATGCCTCAGTGATTGTCAGTCACATCTCATCTCACTTTCTCATTTTTATACAGTTCCTCTGTGAAGGTGGGCCATCTCACCTTAATTAACCTAATAAAAAAAAAAATCCCTCATGACATGAGCAAAAGCTCATCTCCTTTGGGATTCTAGATCCTGTGACATTGACATTTAAGATTAGCCACCTGTGATGGCTTGAACGATAATATTCCCCACAGGCTCCAAGTATTTGGTAATGTGGTCCCCAGTTCCTGGCACTGTTTGGGAAGGGTCATGGAACCTTTAATATCTGTGGTCATACTGGAGGAAGCAGGTCATTGGGGGTAGGCTTGGAGAGTTCTTAAACCTTGCAGGATTCCCAATTGCTCTGCTTCCTATGCCCTGCTTGAAGATGAGTTCTCATCTTTTGGCTCCGGCTGCCTCCTGCCATGGCTCCCCTGCCATGATGGACACTTGCCCTTCTAGAATCATAAGCCAAATAAACTCTTCCTTCTATAAGTTGCCTTTGGTCATGGTGTTTTATCACAACAGAAAAGGAACTAATACATCATCACAACAAGTAAGAATTTATTTGAAGTACTTTGTTTTCCCTGGAACTGGAGTTACAGATAGTGGTTAGCTGCCATGTGGGTGCTGGGAATGGAACCCAGGTCTTCTGCAAGAGCAGGCAGTGCCCTTAACATCTGAGCCATCTCTCCAAGCCCAGAAAGAAAATATTTTTTACTTCAATAGTGGAGGAAAATTTTACTTTTAATGATAAAATGAGACATTTTAGGCTTCTTCACTTGTAAAAGAAGAGGATGCGAGTAAGCTGGGAGAAGGGGAGGCAAAGGATTGAGTGAAGGAAAAGGGGCTTAGCACTGCCACTACTTGGAAAAAAGTGTTAAAAATGTTAGAACTGCCGGGTGTGGTGGTGCATGCCTTTAATTCCAGCACTCAGGAGGCAAAGGGAGGTGGATCTCTGTGAGTTCAAGGCCAGCCTGTTCTGCATAGTGAGTTCCAGGACAGCTGGGGCTACAGGGAGACCCTGTCTCAAAAAGACAAAAAAAATAAAAAAAGAAGTAGCTCTGAAAATATTCCAATTAAATGAAATTTTACTTATGAAATTAAAAACATCAACTTCACTAATTGAATGCTCATTAGAGTAATTCTAATCTTTAATAATCTATTTTCACATTTATGATGTTACTTTTCTTTCATAAGTATCTAAAATTAATTTATAAAACTGATTTGATAATATAAGAATGTTGTCACAGTTAGAGGTTAGGAATACCCCCCTGCCCTCAATCAATTTACTTCATTTGGAAGCAAAATTTCTCTCATCTATTTATAATAAGTGGGAAAGAGTTCAATGGAGAAAAATCTCTTCGTTTACATGCTTTGCTTCTCTTTTGCAATTAGGATTTTCTCACATTGGAGCAGCTCAACTGTCAGGATTGGTCCAGCATAACAGTATGATATAGGAGTAATAATTTAAATAGTCTAGACTTTAACATTCTTCCAAGTTGTCTAATCTCTCTCAACTGTAGATTATTCATTTATAGCAGAATTTGTAATAGTGACAATGACAGGTTGTTTCTTTGCTTCTCTTTTGCAATTAGGATTTTCTCACATTGGAGCAGCTCAACTGTCAGGATTGGTCCAGCATAACAGTATGATATAGGAGTAATAATTTAAATAGTCTAGAATTTAACATTCTTCCAAGTTGTCTAATCTCTCTCAACTGTAGATTATTCATTTATAGCAGAATTTGTAATAGTGACAATGACAGGTTGTTTTGAGTCCCAACAAATTAAAACATGGATAAAAAGTACTGATGGCAGGTCTGACACATATTAAGGGGGCTAAATTTAAGAATGGATTTTGCAAAGAAAATGGGAAAATCAAAGCATACAGCCAGCCAGAAAGTAAGGCGTGGTCCTCTGCATTCATACCTATCTTCCATGGTGACATCATCTACTATATCTAGGAAACATACTCATCAAAAAAGGGGCAAATGCTTAAAATACAAAAGTCTGGGTCTGAAATAAATTAACATAATCAAATTATCTCCATCAAGAAAAAGGTAAAAGGGGCTGGATGGAAAGCTCAGCAGGTAAGAGCACTGGTTGCTCTTGCAATGGACCCAGGTTCAATTCCCAGCACTCACATGGTGGCTAACATCTATTCCTAACTCCTGTTCCAGGGGATCTCATATCCTCTTCTGTCCTCTACAGGCATTGCACGACATGTTTGTACTTACACACATGCAAGCAATACACTCCTCTACATAAAATTTTTTAAAAAATTAAATTTTTTTAAAGAAAGAACACAAATGGAAAATGAGGTCATTGGTTTCATACCCTGTATTCAGGTTAAGGATACAAGCTTACCTGGTGTTTTCTCCCACTTTTTCAGATGAAATGAAGCAAAATGAAATCTTTAAGTAATGGAGACATTCCAGAAACACAAACAATGTAGGGCCCCTTATTGAGACTAGACCTCATATTTCTTCCTTTTACGGAGTGATGTGCTCCACAGAATTCCAAAATGGCCCCATGGACTTCACCCACTGTGTTATTACTATGATTATGTGAGATTACTTTAAAGGTATTTTGGTAATGAATTAGTAACAATTGACATTAAGTATGAAGATTATCGGATTGGCCTAATCAAGTCATATAAACCTTTGAAAATTGAGGGTTGTGTATTTCTTAAGATGGTAGCAAAAGTAAAATCCAGAGATATTCAAAGCATGAGAAAAATGGCATAATACTCTTTTGCTGACTTTTCAGATGGAGAGTCCATGTGGAAAGGACCTAAAAGCAGACCACAATAGGTAAGAATGACTTTCAGCCATTACCCAGCAGGAGAACAAAGATGTCAGTGCATAAGAAATGGAATTTATGAAGTCAATATGAGTGTAACATTTAGAATTCCTCAGTTCCACCAGATTGGATCTGAGCACAATCTCTTTCTGATCTGGGGTCTCTGAGGCACTAAAAACAGAACACAGTGCAGTTCACCTGGACTTCTGGTTTATAGGCATGTGAGATAATAAATATGTTGTTACAGAAAAATAGAAAAGTAATTCAGGACACTTTATGCAGTGGTTCCCAAAATTTAACATTTATCCGAACCACCTCCACAGCTTTTAAAACGCAGATTAGTGGGTCTCACATCTCACGTTTTTGACTGACTAACAGAAGTATGTGAGAATTTGCAATGATAATAAATTTGAGGTGAGGTTGATGCTGCTCATCCAGGGGCAACTCTAAGAACCATAGCTCTCCATCAAACCCATGATCTTAGTTCACACCTCTGAGAAACTTCTTTCTGAGAAAAAAAAATATATAGCTGAGTTGGTTGATGAAATCAGGAAAAGAGTATTCTCAATTGTTGTGTTTTCCTTCTAGCCATCAAATAGAAATACACTGCACTTGTTTTTGATTTCAGGTAAATGGTTTGCCTTTATTTTTCGGTAGTAAAGGCCAATACTTGCCATGTCTACCAGTTACTTAGTGAGAATGTCATAGAAAGATGACGTTAGAAGATCAGGTGTCGAAGACGAGTGAGCCATACAGTGAAACCCTTGTTTATCCTCCCCTGATAAAAGTGCTGTAATTAAAATATTACAGCTGTGCATAATACTTATACATAATACTATATTTTTATTTATTTCTATTATTCACAAATATAATGATAATAATAAGGTGATTAAGGCAGGTTTTATATATGTGTGTGTGTAGTGTAATAATTTTAAAAATTGTATGTATTTATTAATGGATAACAATTCTTATATAGTATTACATGCAATTCCTCAATATTTTGACTGCAGAATCAACTTTCATACATAGATCTTAAAACTAGCAGTGTATTTTATATGTGAACAATAAGATATCAGATGTTTATATTTTCTTCTCTTCTTCATATCTTTCAAAAATTTATGTTTATTCCTATATTTGTGAAAATTTCAGATAAATGCAAAAAGGAAAATACAACTAAAAGGAATTAAATGAATGAAAAATGTGTAAGACTGTTTGAATATGAGCTATGAATGCCAATAAAAAATGACTTGATTAAATTTAATGGGTAATAACCCATAGATTATTAAATTGAAATTATAATAACAAAAACAAATTTAAATCACGAATACATGTAACATTATCATAATAATGTCATGGTACAATCCTAAATATAGAACATTTCTTATAAAAATTGGTATAAGAGTCCTACCCAGGGACATGTACTCTATGGTCTCTTATTCTCTGAACCTTAACCAATTGTGGCCTTCTGTGTGCTTCATACTCTGTTGTATGAGGAAACTTCACTAGTGAGAATTGAGGGATGTATTAGAATTCTCTCTACCCCCTGTTCCACTCTGTTCCATGAGCCTTAGGTATAGAGGTTCCACTGTAGAGGTGTCACTTAGGGCTGGGCATCTCTCTGACATATATTCTCTGTGTTTGACCAGTTGTTGAACTCTGTAACAACTTTCATATGTTACAAAAAGATGCTTCTTTGATGAGTAGTATATGGTATACTTGTCTGTAAATATAAGGGTACATATTTAGCACACAGTAAGCAATTTCATTTGTCCAGAGATATGACAGAGATAGGGTTTTCTCTGGGATTTATGACCTCCCCAGCCACATGTATTAGCTATCTTTATAGTGTCACCCATGAGTTTCTTCCCAGTGAGAATACTTTAAGTCCAGTTAGATAGCTGTTGATTAACCGCTGTATAAAAGTGCCACTACTGCACCAAATGAAATACTTTGTACTGCCAGTGACTGTGGTTATTAGACTTTACAAATTACCATTCTAAAAATTTCACATATTACACTATTAAATTTTGGACCAGAAAATATGAAGTAAAAGTAACAATTCTTCTTATAGACATATTGACTAATAAAATCACTTGTGATTTAACTTATTTAATAAAGGAATGATTGTAGGAAGAAACCCTTGGCTTATAGAGACAATTGTCTAATAATTTAAACATTGACTACAATTTACAGCTAGGGGTTGGAGAGTTGGCTCAGTGTTTAAGAGCACTGAAGATCCTGAAGTGAATCTGGGTGGTTTGATTACCAGCATCCACATTGTGGCTAACAACCATTTGTAACTCTAGTTCCAGAGGATCTGGTGTCCTCCTCTGACCTCTCTGGGCATTGAAATATATGGGTTCATGTACATACATGCAGGCAACACACTCATACACATAAAAATAAAAATAATTTGTAAAATATTAAAAAATGGCAGCTATATTCATGTTCACCCAGTCATGCTACTTGTGTAATTATTTAATAGTAGGGCTGATTCATCTATTATCATATTCTATTAGACTAATTTATTCCAGTTTTATCAAATTCAGAGCATAGTGAACATTAAAGTATTTGCAGTTATTAAAATCAATTCTATTCCACTTGTTCCTAGTATCCCAATGTTACATTTCTCAATATAAATAAACAGAAATCAAAAAAGAAAATAAGATAAAGAAACCAAAAATAAAGTGTCATCTCAGACAAAAGTAAATGATAATTTAAAAATATTATTCTATTACATGATTTCAATTTCATACTCAAACAGAAAGAGAGAAATGTCGGATGAAAATTACTAAAAGTCAGTATATACTTGGACCAAACTGTCAAAGAATAATAAATAAATGAAAAGTGCCTACATTGTAAAACTGTGGCTGAGTTAAACTGTAGTATGGTGGGTAATTACTTTTTAAAAGTAAATTAAAACTATATAAATGAAAAATGTAGGCCATGGGAATAAACAGAAAATTGGTTAGAAATAGCTTGACTTTATAGACTTGAACTGTTCTAGGATATTCTAAAATTGCCAAATTAAAATATTCACTTCCACTAAAGAAAAGCTGGTTTTGTGTGGCAAATAAGAAAAAGGCTCCAAGAGAAAACTCATCGCCGCAATGTTCTATGAAGAATTGTCTTGTCTCTCACTTCTTTACTAAGTCCATGAATTGAGTTTGCAGTTAAGTGAGCTGCTGCCTACAGAAAGAAACCACAGGCCCCAAACAATGACCCCCTAAAGCTAAAACACTAGCTCTGTGCTGAAATTGTTTCCTTAATAGCATGGAACAGTCCAAGTAAAAGAGTATGACAAGCATAAAACCCACAGATGAGCATGTAAACATGATATAAATCATGTTAGAATAACCTCAGAACAAGGATGACAGGATTTGGCTAACGACTTTAAAAATAGAAGCTGATGGTAATAAATTGGGACATGTGGCTAATGTAGTTAACAGTGAAACCAAGGGAGAAAGGACTTCAAGAAGCAGTGATGCTTCACTTCAGATTTGATCCATTTGCAAATGTGTGGTGCACAGGAATTGAAACTGAGCTGATTTCAGCCAATTTGCTATTCCCTGAAAAACACTCAGATCTGTTTACTATACAGAAACAGAACACATTAATATTTATTGTGTTTTTCCTTAATTTCTGCTTTAAACTCAAATACTTTTGCCATTTTATTAATTTAATTTCCTGCTTTGCTATTTTCCTTTCACTAGCTGAATTTCTATAATCATTGATTTTCTTTTTTTGCTATGAATCACTCAGTTTGTGACTACCCATCAGCTATTTTCTTTGAAAAAAAAAGGCTGCCCAAATTGGAGCACACTGGAGTTTTCCATGTTCAAAATCACCCACTCTTTAATTGGTTCTAAGATTGCATCCTGGGAGCTGCCAGACCTGACATTATTATCAGGCTTAGGATCCTGAGGCAGGAGCGTTTACAGGACATAGGGGAGAACCTAATACTAGTTTTCTGCTAAATAGTTGCCATATTAAAATGTCTCCTAGTGATTTACTGTCATACCCATAGATTAATGTATCTCTCAACCCTCACCAGAGAAGTTTCATCATGCATCAGATGGTGATGAACATAGAAACCCACAACTGGCGAATTCACAGAGGACAAGATTCTGCAGAGTGTTTATCCCTTAATAGGATGCCTATATCAAACCTACTAATAAAGAAGTTGGTATCAACTGTTGATGCAAAAGCATAACTCTCACCTCAAAAGGCATAAGAGATAATTTATTCTAGAGCCAAATACGAGTTACTATGGCCAGGGAACATAGATTCAGGTTACCCGAAATTCCATGTTCCAGCATGGTAACAGTTACATTATGTTTTTATAGTAACCGAACAAAGAAAAGTCATAAATAAAGACAACTTTCAAACTCATTGGTGGATACATTCTGTAGGCAGGTTGTAGCAAAGCAGGAGCTCTTTTTGAGGTCTCAGATCCTATCTGATGACATTGTTAGCTTTTTGGTTAGTGAGACCTGGTAGTCTGCTAAGTTAATATGTTTTATTAGTCACAAGAATGTTAATTCAGAAACAGAGGTAGGCAATGTTTGGCTATCTATGGGTTTACAGATGTCCCCAGATACTATATGAATAGACTCTGGATCTGCAACATTCCAGACTCTCCACAATCTCCTCAGTGCTAATCAGTTGGTCAGACTAGCAGGAGATTCAATCCAAGATGCAGAAGATCTTTCTGGCAACTTTCTTTCACACAATGAGTAGACTGTTGTGACAAACCTGACCATTTCGGCTTTTTGAGTAATGGAACTTTGACTTTGGAAGTTCAGACTAGAAAAGTAGTTGAATGTGCTAATCAGGGTTTAACAGGAATCTGGAAAAAAGTAGTGCTGAGAACAGTTTAATTCCAGAGAGAAATAAGGACTTGAGCAGCAACTAGGATACCTTGGCAAAGAGACTAGGAAAAGTGTCTGACTGGAGTCTGCTCTCAGCCTAAGAGCTTTCTTGAGGCGAAGTTGAAAAGTAAGGCACTAATTTCTTAAGTGGAAGAAATGTCAAGACAGCCTAAAGTAGAATCAGTGGTATGGTTTTTAATGGTGAATATTATGGAGATGTACAATGAAACAGAGAAAATGAGGAAGAAAGAGATGCAGAATGTAGTTTGCTTTGAAAAAGAGCCATAGGAAGATTAATGCTGAAGCCAAGGCCTGTGCTGAAGGAGAAGCTTTCTTAGATAAGGAGACTAAAGTCTTTAAGGATACACCTAGAGATCTTTACTTAAACAAAGGAAAGGGTACCTTCAGGGCAAGAGCACACTCAGCTAAGCCTCCAACCTGTGAAAGGAAAATGCCAGAGGGGTTTTGTGCTCCTAGAATACCATAGCCTAGAAAAGCTGCAAATATGGAAGAAACTGGCCAGGGTCTATCCCAGGATTTCAGCGGAAGTTGTCAGAACTTGGCAGCTGAACTTGGCAGTGCCGTTCACATGGTGCTGGCTTTAGAGGCATGAAAGATGCAAGAGGAAAGGTTTGGCAGTGGAGACCCCAAGAAGACATTGAAGATGCTAGAGCCATGAAACATCTGCTAAGTAGAGCTGCACAAATGGAGTGGTACCAGCACAAGAGAGAGATGTATGTTGCATGCAGCAAAGCTGGAGGGACTGAGCTGTCTAAACCCTTTGGAAGTAAAGTCCCAGAAATTGAAATAGAGCTACTGGATTTTGTATTTTCCCTGCTGGTTTTCAGTCTTGTTTTGGTCCCATATTTCTTCATTTTGCCCTCATTTCTACCTTTTGGAATGGGAATGCATATTTGGTTCCATTGTATGTTGGAAGTATGTAATTTTTCTTTTGTTTTAAAGGGGCTCTTCTGAGGTGCATGGCAATCTCTTAACTACAGTTGCCATGTACCTCAGAAGAGACTTTGGACTCTGGACTTTTGAATAGTATTGAGTCTGGGAAAGATTATGGGGACTTTTGAAAGTGGACTAAATTCATTTTGCATTTTATATGGTCATGAGCCTATGGAGGCCAGGGAGTGAAATGTAGTGGTTTAAATGAAAATGTCCCACATAGGCTCCAATATTTGTACATTGTGTCGCCAGTTGGTGGTGCTGGTTTGGGAAATGTGGCCATGCTGGAGGAAGACCATTGCTAGGGGTGAGGTTTTCTCAAACCCACCCCTTCTTAAACCTTGACACATTTCCAGTCACTGTTTGCTTCCTGTGCCTGCCTGAAGATGTGAATGCTCTGCTTTCTGCTCCAGCCACATCCTTCTGCCATGCCCCTCCCCCTAAACTGTGGATCCTTGCCTTTGGAACTGTAAGCTAAATAAACTTTTCTTAAGAAAGTTACTTTGGACAGTGCTCTTAATCACAGCAACAGAAAAGTATCTAATACAGCCATATTCTACAAGAAACATGAAAAGCAGGAAATACATGCCAGTGCAAATCTTATTCTCATATTTAATTATTCAGATTACCACATACCTTGCATTGAATTATCTTGCCTAAAAACTTGCTATTTTGTGAGAGGATTAATATGTTATTTCTTAAAATTGGCATTTTGAACAACAAAATATATTTTGTGATAGAGGAAATATATCATGTTAGACGAGGCACCAATTTTGCCCATGTGGTTTCAATTTTACCATTCACATGTCCTTAAGTTTACTCCCACACTATTTGAAAGTTAAAGCCCTGGTATACTGGGTATATTTTATTCTGAGAATTCAGTGTATGAGTACTGCATTTCCACCCCTCCATCTACCCCCCTCCAGCCTCTCCCATTTCCACTCTACTTCCTCTTACTTTTATTAATAAAATTTGATAAAATAAAAAGAACTGTTCTTTTATGGAGTCCATGTAGTGGTGGTAGATGAAGCACTCCAGACAGTCATTGGCTGCTGAGAGGGATAAAATCAGTTTTCTCCAGGAACAAGTTTTCTGATAGGTTATCCGTTTCTAAGTGGTCACCCCTAAACACGTCTGTTGCTTTTTCCAATATCACAATGATAATGCAAAAGTAGCCATTTTGGGAAATATATGTAAATAATTTGATGAATGACTTGTTTCTTCAACATTTTATATTTTATAATGAAGTGGTGCCTTTTGAGTGATATATGAAGCTGTTTTGATATGGTTACATTGAGAAACTTCATTCATCTATTCCCATCTGTTATCATTTCTAGTTAGATTTATCTTTATTTTTATGATTTATATGTCTCTTCCATCTGTGAATGTGTATGCACAGCCCTGTGAAGTTAGAAAAGGGCGTTGGATTCCTTGGAACTGAATTTACAAGTATCCATGATCCACCCAGTGTGGTTGTTTGGATCTGAATTTGGTCCTCATAATAGAGCAGCAAGCAACCGTAACTGCTGAGTCAGCTCTTGACCCCTATATTTCTAATTTTATAAAATGCCCTACCTTTATGTGTCTTATGTGTGGTCTACTAGATGAGAAATCACTTATACATGCTACATAATGACAATTAAATAAATTCTGAATAACCATCATGGAGAATCCTATAGAAAGTTAATACTTTATATCTAGATGAAGACTTTCTAGCAAATTTAACGTCTTTATCTCCTGGGTTCATATTTGGAAATATAATCATTTAATACAGGTTCTTCAAAGAAAGAAAACTATAGAAAATACATGAGATTATAGTAAGTTGAAGAATCACTCTTGTTTATTTTGTCATCCTGGTTAGTAGCTCTGCTATTTATCCATCCCATGAGGAACCACTCACTGCATGGAGGACCACTGAAATCACCACAGGTAGTGCCTACTAGGAGCTCAAGCCCTTTCATCCACTGTTTTAGGCCATTTTCTTTTTAATCAGTATCCCGAGTCTGGTGAAACAGAAAGCACAGACACATATATACTTATACACAGTCACACAGACATACAGACACACCACAAGTTTTATAAAACAGGTTTGTAAATTGTAGACAGGCAGCAAAGAAGAAAAGAAATCTTTGATCTATTGTGAATTGATTTCAAATACTTCAGAAATCCAATATATGCAAGTGAGGTCTACATTGCACATGTCTGCTACCACAGCTGTGGAGTATAGCAAGGCATTCCAACATCAGTTATAAACCTTAGGGACAATATGTCTCTTTTGGAAAAGCTTTGTCAGCCATCTTCCTTCCAAGGTGCAGAGAAGGAACAAACCTGGTACTCATGGCTATCTTCCCTGTATTAAGATCCTATAATCACTAAGAGGAACTTTATGAGATAATCAATTCATGTTTCAAACTATTACATGACCTCACTCACATATTATTCCTGAAAGCTTAAAGTAAGAAAGAGAAGAAATGGGTTGACCTAAAGCCATCTGAAGGGCTATCTTATTGTCATCCAATTCTGCAAAGCTAATCCACTTCAAAGCCTTGTATTTTCTTAGATCTACAGGCAGAATTTTGTGTCATTAGATTGATACAACATGCTGAATACTATGATCGTGGTGTAACATCATAGAGCTGGAGACAGAATATATGCTACCATGCTCAGTAAGATGACTTTCACCAGCAAGAAGATCAGGTCTGCCTGGAGTAGTGATCCAGCCCAGGATCTTCCCAATATTCTAGTTGGGAGGTAGCTAAAGATATACCTTTCAGATCTCCCCACTGTAAGCAGTCAACAGTTCTGCTTCCAGAGTTCCTCCATCTGTGCCTCTACAATGCCTGAGAGTTTATCATGCAGATGTTGGAGGTGTTCTCAAAACACTCCCTTTCAAATTTTACCAAAACTGAGTCTAGAGCTGTTGGGTGTAAACACTGTTAAGGGAACTGAAAGTTTTCTTCTGGAATATGAGAAAAGTAGCCAGAGAGGAGACCATAGCCAGTGTTTTCAGGGACCGGTTCTTACTGTATTTTTTTGGTCACTGCTTCTCTAGAAATACTATCACAGATTTCATAAAGCATACAAAGCTACAGTCAATTACTCTCTCTTGCTCTTGCTGTAGCTCTCACTCTTTGCCCAGGACTGAGTGAATATGTCCAACAAGTATGTCAATAACAAGTCTCATTCACCTACTTCCACAGTATATTCCCTCCCTTAGTCATTGCAGCCAGCTCACTCACATCTAAGAGGTCGAGTTCTACATTGCTCTACCATTCTTTCTAATTAATAAATTGTTCAGGAGCATGGCTAGGTCCACAGCATACTGTGTGTCCCATTTCATCAAACCATTTGGCATTCTTTATCTTGCCACTAAACACTATGCAGACAAATCCAATGCAGTATGATAAAATCTTATCAGGGTAGTTTTTCAATTTTTATACTTAGAGAAATTTTGCGATAGGGGCCATTAAAATGACACAGTTTGTAAAATTGCTTCCTATTAAGACTGAGAATCAGTTCGATCCTCCTGAAACCCATGGTAAAAGAGGAGAACTAAGTTTTGAAAGATATCCCTTGACCTCCATATATGTGATGTGTCATGCAGATACCTTCATACACATATATACATCATACATAAATATGTATAAAATATTATAAATAAAAAGTATAACTTTAAATTTTTTTAAAGGTTGTAATAGGATTAACATTATGGGATGGTCTACTATGCACTTTTCTGTTGCTCTGATAAACACTATGACCAAGGCAACTTCTAGAAGGAAGAATTTCTTTGGCTTATGACTCTGGAGGGTAAAGTTCATCATGGGGTGGGGCATCATGGCAGAAGTGACTAGAACTGAATGCTGAGTGCTTACATTTTCAAGCAGGCAGAGGAAGTAGAGACAGCCAGACTAGAAGTAGACATGGCTATAGACTCTTAAAGCCTGCCTCCAGTGATGTGCTTTCTCCAGTATGGTCAAACCTCCTGAAGGTTCCGTGACCCTCCCCAAACAGTGCCATGAGCTGGGGCCAAGTCCCCAAATACTTGAGTCCATGGGGGACATTCTCATTCAAACCACCACAGATGGGTGACAATCCCCAAATAGGTCATCTTGACTCCATTCCTACTCTGAAATGAAATCTGAAAATTATTTATTGTTGGGTGTTATCAATGGGGAAATTGGGGAGTCTTTCACTAGGGGTATAGGGAGAGAGAATGATACAGGAGGACCGAGAGAAAGGAGAGAGTCAATGTCTAGTCCAGCAAAATATCCGTATTGGTACAACAATGGCTCTTTTATCTTGGAGATAATCAATATCTGTGTAATTGAATTGAAGGCTTTGTTCAGTAGGATGGAATCCATTTTTGGTATTGTAAACATAGCCAAATCCATGAATGGAAAGGTCATAGACATTACTACTTCCACTTCCCTAAACTAATATAACTATTTATTATAATCCAAATATCCATATATTCACATATAAATGTAGCGCTCACCATTCATCAAAAAAGTGTCTTTTTTGTCACATATAGACACTATTACAAAGTTCCACAAGTGGTTAAAATGCAGAAATAAGGGACCATGAAGTGCCTTGCAGCAATTGAAACATGCATCTATGGCTCAGGGAGCATAGCAGAAAGGGGGCAGAGGGTGGAAAGATCGTAAGAACCAGAGGACCAGGATGCCCTTCTAGATAATATATTCTAGACATGACAGGGAAGCTGCACCTGTAAAATCTCAACAATATGATTTCCTAAACAATACTTTCATAATGACAACACCATTGCCTATGTGGATGGGATAAATTTTACAGGTTTCTACCAGTAGATGATGAGCTAAAAGCAGCCAATGGATGCCAAGAGAGGGAGAATTAGTTTACTCCAGAGACAAGCTCCTTGATGGGTTATCTGCTTCCAAGTTGTCAGATATAAACACATTTACATGCAAGCACCACTAAATTGTCTCAGTGCGTTGTGTGTGTGTGTGTTTGTGTGTGTGTGTGTGTGTGTGTGTGTGTGTGTAAGTATATGTAGCAATTTTAATCAAAGAAGAGATCACAAGGTCACAAGGTTGAGAGGAAGTAGGTGAGATGTGGGAGGAGTTGGAGGGTTGAGATGGTTGGGTAAGGGCAATATAAATACATTGTTCAAGTATGACATTTTCATAAATAAAAAATTAAAATAAAAAAATCTGTTGAACCCTGAGAGAATTTCATAGAAAATGTCCCAGAATTATTAGATTCTGTGAACCCACATGTCAATAGCAAGTTCTCAGTAGTGTATTCTAAAGTTTTAATCAGAAAATATATGACTTGAACCTTTTGAAGTTGTTCAAGTTCAAATGTTAAAATGTGATTTTAGATATGGCATGTTATTTCTAAAAGTGCGCAGCAGATTTAATCTGGAAATAAGTGTAAATACTTGTTACTATTGCTTATTGAGTTATTTTAGATTTATTTTATTTTGAATACTCTGTATACTTAGGTTAGTTTTTTATGCCAGATGAGATAAAAATAGAGCCTATAGTATCTAAAATACTTGAAAGATTAGTGCTATGCCTGAAATGTATAAGCAGATATTAAGGGCAGTGTAAGTGGAACATTTGTAATCTGTACATCTGAAATTTGAAATAGCACAAGATCTTAACTTTCCAAATAGCAACATGAACCCTCAAGTAGAAAAACCCACTGCTGGCCTCATGTCGAGCACTTTAGACAAGGTGCACACATTGTGAAAATTGTGTAAAGAAATCTTCAGGCTACCTGTATAAGACAGATTTGAAACAAGTAAATTTGGTGTTTGGGCTTTGGTCTCATCTCTGAGATAGCTCACTGTTTATGCAAATATTCCCAAACTCCAAAGACATTCAAAATTTCAAACCCATCCTCTCCCAGCGTTTAGGATGAGAAACACTCACTGTGAGCTAACATTTCATAAAATTTATACAGAAACCAGCTTGTTCAAATTAAAGTTTGTTATTCATCCATAGGCATTTTTGAATCTTATTTCACTCTTTGATTTTCTGCGTTACAAGAGATTTTATGCTTCTTTCTCGAGGAGATATTGCCACATTTATAAGCAGCTGCTGATTCTGCTGAAGCTGAACTTGATGTGCAGAGCATTGCCTTAACTTTAATTACTGTTTATCCAATCTGTTTTTCTTTAGTTTCTATCAGAGTGAAATGAACTGCTTCAGAGTCCTTCACTTATTTTATGTCATAAAGGTTTCAAACTCTGTCTATATGTGTTTTTCTATAACAAGGCAATACACAAATTGATACATTTAAGACGTTCAGCATTTATTTAAGCAATCGCTGCACTCTGAAGCTGTTGCTTTTAAGCAGAATACAATTTAGGACAAATTGCTAAAAGAAATGTAAAATCGTTTAAAGAAATATCAGTAACAGCAGCATGTATGTCATGAAAGTTGATTTACATAGTTTACATTATTTTTCGTATTTTAAGGCATCATAGCTAGAGCAAAAATTATAAACTATATTTCTCTTAGAATGCTGAGACAAACTATTTTGAAATGTTATGAATTTTAAATTCTTCATACTCTAATACTTTCTATGATGACAATGTTAGCTGAAGGACAGCACTAGACTATTTAGGCATTGAATGAACTCTGGTGCACAAGGCAACACTATCTGTGCATTCATGGAGTTAATTTCTATATTTAGTGAGTTTAATTAATACAAAAACATTTAGCTAATGCTGGAGAGATGGCTCAGAGGTTAGATTTGGTTCTCAGCACCTATATGGAATCTAATAACTGTCATTCCATTTCCAAGGCATCCAACACCCTTTTCTGTTCTCCGTGGTCATTGCATGACATGGTTGCACTCACATACACGTAGGCAAAACATTCATACAAATAAAACTAATAAATAATGTATTTAAAAAACATTTAGCTAAAAATTATTAAACGAAATGTAGTCCATGAGTAATCTGTGGAAAAAATGTTAAAACAGGCTTGGTTATTTCTGAAATAACGAAAACACATCACGTCCTCAGCAACTTGTCACCAGGATTATTGCTATTCGAATACCAATTTGTGACTTGTCATCTGGCCTCCTAGATTTACTTTCATAACTGTTCACAATTTATGAACAATTTATAGGTTAGTCGCAAAATCTGGTGGACAGCTAACCTCGGAGAACTGAGTACGAACTGCTTCTTTTGTTCTCTTACAATTGGCTTCAATATCTTTAAAATGATGGAGACAGTTAATGGCTGGATGGTGCCTCAGTTGCATGTGTGGACTCATTGAACCGTTGCTCTTCCTTTTCCTCATAGTCTCAAAGGAAGAGCGTTGTGATCAAAGCAGTCTCCAGTTTTTCAAAGATCTCCAATAGTGAGAAAAGGAAAAGATTGGCTTGTAAATTTAACTGTTATAAAGTAATTATCATTAATAAGTATCAGTTTTATGTAAACTAAATCATCAATTGAAACTACCACCTGTTATGTCTGCTTGTATTAATTTCTAACGACAAGAGATTTTTTAAAAAATATATTTTTCATTTTGGGTTCATTACATTAATTTTTATATTTTACCTGAGAATGTTTTCACAATTACATTTACAAGTTTAAAAGGTTTTATGTAATTGATGGAACACTTGCTTTTAAGTTTAGGAAAAAAATTTGATTATATTCAGACTTTTTCCCACATCTCAACCTTCACCCTACCATCTCCTACCCCCAACTTTGTGTCTTCTATTTGCAAATGAAAAACTCCATGGATCTTATATAGCACATCTGAGCTGGGTGTTGGAGAAATCATATCTACCTCATTAGAGTGTCAATGATCTATAAATCTTAGACAGAGGTGTGCTAAAGCAAGGTCCTGCTCCCTTTACTTTGAATGTGGTTTTGGGTAAGAATATACAGAGATTTCTTGGAATGGGATTTTTCAATCTTAATTTCTATTTCTCACACACTGCTTAGGAATGTCATGAAGGTATTTCTCTTTTTCTTGGTGATTAGAAATGCTTGGGGATTTTCATCAGTTAGTCGTTCTCAGTTCTTAAATGCAGGTTACACTCTGGCTGTTTCTGGGCCTCACTCAGTACAATGACCCGGTGGTGGACCAAGGCATTCTCCAACAAGCTGATTCCTCTCAGGGTTTTGCAGTAAGTAAAGGAAAGGTTAGGTCTTCACACCAGGAAACAATCAGCTCACAGGCCTCTAAGCCAAGATTCTTTGAGTGGTAGCTGAGGTTTCACAGCACCACATGGCAGCTTTACAGCAGTGTTCTTTAGCTAATTTTCTGAAATCTGTAGTTGTTTCAGATTTCTAAAGTTGTTGAGGACTGTAGAAAGGTCTTGATAGTCATCAGGTAATGGTTATGGTCAGCTGATCATGCCTCGCTACCTGGGTGCTTGGGTCGGCTGTCCGGTTCTACTCAAACGTTTAAGTGGCCAAATGGGTCTGCTTCATCCTGCTGGTGCACATGTGTGGCAAGGCCAGCATGAATCTTCTGTTTCCCATGGGCTGTCTTGATGATGCAGTTCTACTAGTGCATGTGCGTAGCCATGCCCACGCGGCTCCTTTAGTGTGGGTTCAGCTGCTCCAGTGCACAGAGCTGGTCAGACTGGTTGGATTCCACTTGGTCTACATGTGTGGGCAGCCAGGTTGGCTCCAGCCTGTTGGTATCCACAGTTTTAACATTTTGGCTGCCTAGTTATCATCCCACTTATTTGCCAAGTCATGAGTTCAGAATTTTGAGATCAATAGTGAAGTGCCTATGATCACATAAATATTCATCTTGTGTGATAAGGTTCATCACATGTTCTATTGGACACATTCAGCTTGGGCGCTGGTGTGTCCCAAGCCCTGAGACCAGTTGCCTGGGGCTGGCCTCATTCTGCCACTGTCTTTTAATCTCATCAATCTTTGAAACCCTTCATAGTTGGGAAACATGTATAACATAACAAAGATGATATTGAAGATTGCTAGATAAAAGAATTGTGTGGAACACATTATTTTCCTCTAAAGACAAACAATTCAGTAGAGTATGAAGTAAATTAAGAATGAATGATGTCAACATTTCATGTCTGCCATCTCATCTCCCATTCCTGCGCAAGTCGTGCAGCATCATCCAACTTTGAGACCCACAAGTTCTCTCAGACCTATAAGAACCGCATCAAGGTTATAGTCCTGCCATCCAACTCCCCTGAGCCTAGATCAAGTTGTGCAGTGTTGACAGTGGAACAGCTTGGTCAGTTTTGAAGAACCTCACCTGCTCTTGCATATATCACCACAGTACCAGGCACAGTTGGGGTTGTTAAACTTGTACCTCACCCCAGTAGATGAAGTCAAGAGTTACAATGAAGTGTATATTCGATTACTGATGAATTGGAATTACATTCCTTCAATAAAAAAAAAATAACAGTGAACTGTCTTCCAGTCTACTCAGCTAGCAGCCATATACTGAACTATGCCACTCTGGGACCATGGAAAATCTGGCTCGGAACTTCAGACTCAGAATTAGCCTCGATCCCTCACTGAACTGTGACCACCACTTCTTATATCTCTTTGTACATCAGCACAGAATGGCCATAAGAAAAAAGGAAAGCACCACTAAGCTGGACCACAAACTGATAATTTGAGTAACAGCAAAAATACAGGCATAAACCAGGCGTGGTGGCACATGCCTTTAATCCCAGCACTTGGGAGGCAGAGGCAGGCGGATCTTTGTGAGTTCTAGGACAGCTGGGGTACAGGGAGATTCTGTCCCAAAAAGACAAAAAAAAAAAAAATACAAGCAGCAATTCAATAAAGACAAGATTCAACAAGAAACATCATCAATAAAATAACACCAAATGCTAGGCCTCATAGAATACCACAAACAATATAAATAACCAAGAAAATGTGTGTATTCCAGAAATTATTCTCTCTATCATAATGTTTCCTGAGAAAAGAAAGCTAGCTAATGTACAAGGTTATGATTTCAAAATAGTAATTATAAATATGTTCAAGGAACTCAAAGAGGATATGAATAAAAGATTATATGCAGACCACGAAAACAAAGTCAAACACTTGGCATGAAATACCTAAAACAATTTAAAGGGATGAAATTATAATTAAGTAAAGAGATAGAATCTCTGAAGAAAAGCCAAAGTGAAATAAAATATGAAATGAAAACTCAGGAAGTCATACACAAAGCTCAGAGGAAATCTTCATATATAGATTTCATCAAGTGGAAGAGAGACTATCAGATCTCAAAGAGAAAGTCAAAGAAATAGATCACTCGGTGAAAGAAAATGTTAAATCTAAAATAATCCAGGAATAGAATATGCAGACCGCTGAGACACTATCAAAAGGCTAATCCTATGGGTCATAGGTATAGAAGGAGAGGAAACCCAGGTTAAAAATACAGAACATATTTTCAACAAAATCACAGAAGAAAACTTCCTAAATCTTAGGAAAGAGATGCTTGTTAAGGCTCAAGAGGCATACAGAACGCCAATTAGACAGGACCGGAAAAGAAACTCCCAATACCCTGTAATAGTCAAAAAAACTAAGTCAACAATGCTGCATTCTGCATGACTAGGTGATGGAGGATATCACACAAGACATGAGACACTTTAACCCTAAGCAAGTCAGGGATCAGAAGGTATTCTATCTTGCAGGAAAAAGGCCCCCTGTCTCTAATTCCCAAAGTTTTTAGTAGCATGGATAAAATACTACAAGAAGGCATTCAGGAACAAAAGGTAGGCAGATCAAATACATTTCTCTGCAGGGGCTCAGAAAACCACAACGAAATAGGATTGTGTTATAGGATATAGGCAACTGTTTACAGAATGTGATTAATGTGTAGCTTGCTTATCTGATCTGAACATAAGGAACACTGGATTTCAGAACCTGCTGGATTTCAGAAGCTGCATTGGCATTTTTGCCTTTCTGACTTTACCATCATAGATATTCTTGGATGGCTGTAACTTTGCACATATAACAAGTATGCTTTGGCAGAATTCAAACAGGGCAGTGGTCTCCAACATTTCCTCCTGTATAAATTAGTTGTTGTATGAGGGAAGCCATGAAACTTTTGGTTGAAGAACTTTATCTGACTTCTATTGGTTAATCTGATTCTACAGACTGCACAGAAAGAAAAAAAAGCAAGTTACATCTACAATGAGAAAAGCAATAAAAGCAATGTCTTGATTTATGAACAATGTTCGGGGATTGAAAGTCTTTAATCCAATCACTATCCTTCCAATGATGTGATCATTAGGGATATGTAGTCACATAGAGCTTAGTTGCTTTATATACGTTTGTTGAGCAAGAAGATCTAAAGTTGCGTTCTGTTGCCCTCGGGCTCTCAACTTTATCCCAATTACAAGCTTCTGCTGTGCTTAAGGGGGGTCATACTGTAAGTAGTTACATTATAAAGATAAGAGAGTTTTACTGAGGTATGGATGTTCTCTAATTATTTACCCATTCAAAATAGCACCTTTTAGACTATGTAATTCATCTTGAAAGGTCATATCTCTGTAGCATGTTGAACATGCCATAACCAAGAAAAATTTTGAACTACATTGTTTACAAAAGAATGAGACTCAATTTCTT
The DNA here is from genome assembly GCF_000622305.1 of Nannospalax galili. NCBI lineage: Eukaryota > Metazoa > Chordata > Mammalia > Rodentia > Spalacidae > Nannospalax > Nannospalax galili. Next base: position 1,338,273 of record NW_008336901.1, read on the forward strand.
GGAGCAGAGCTACAGTTGATGTGACCACAGTTATAATTATTCTAATAATAGTAAAAATAACATCAATAATTAAACCTATTAAGTCCATTTTCCTTTTTGTAATACCTTTGAACACAGACTGTAAAATTTGTAAGGTGGGAGTTCGATCTCACTATTCAGTAATATTTACAAGCATCTATATTGCAGTAGGCTGATTCATGAGCATAACTGATTTTTTGTTATTCTGATTATCACAATGGTGTAGGTGACAATTTACAGATTTGATATGATAGAAATGAGTTTTGGCATCGTGGATGGTTTAAATATTATCTCCTACCATAAGCACACAGTGAGTGAATACACAGCCTGAACTCATCTCACTCTGTAATAAACAGCATTTATCTTAATACCCTTATCATTAGGACACATAATTTGTTTTTCAAAGGATTTGTTTTCATAAGGCAGCTGCCAATTCCATTGAGTACTCTGTAGTGACCCATATTTATGTTTCAATTGGGGTCTGGCTAAGCCCCCAGCATGCTAATATACTGTCATATTAAGGACAGTTTCAAATTAGGCGTCATTATTCCAAGTAATATTATGCCAGAATGGTTTGATTATCTGATGACATGGGTTCTCCATGTAGTCCCTGATCTCTCATAGTATTATTTTCTATAAGAAAACTTTGGGGCACACTAGCCCCACAATCATCGCATACTGTTCCCTCCACATCAATGAAAGAGCTTGTCTGTTAGTCTTTTTGTAAGTACTTTATTGAGAATTTCATACATGCATATAAGGTGTTTTGATCAAATCCATGCCCATTCCTTTCTCTCCAACTCCTCCCATATCTCCCCATCATTTTTTTTTCTGATAACTTCATGTACTCTTTCTTCTTCTTTTATTTATTTTTTATGGGGCTTTTGGCTACTCTACCATTCCACCTCTGAAGAGGTAACCCTAAAATCTTTTAAGGATTAGAAAAATGCTCCCAAATATTTTCGACATTTTTGGCCTTTGGAACAGAGTGTGTTGCTAAGAGGCCCAAGGACATTGTTAGTTTTAGCCAAGAAACTGGCTACTTTTCTTTGGGATCTTTTTACTCTAACTGCCTAGCCAGTTCCTACCTCCTATTCTTATCACACCATCCTCTGAAGAGGTTACTCAGCTTGCTGATAAGGAATCAGGACACAGACCACTCTGGCTTCCAAAGAGTAAAATCTGTTAGTTTTAAAAGTCCTAGAATAGGTGAAACTATTCATCTTCACAACCTTGTGAATACTTAGTGCTGACAAAGACGAATACTTGGCAGTTTGGTCTCCTTCTTTAGGAGTTCACAATAACCACACCTGAGGTTTCACACCCAAACACCAGGGAGATGCAGTAATATTTCTGGTGAGGCCGAAAGGCATATTCACTCTTTGACCTGTGTAGTTATAGAAGATGCCTTCTGCCTGCATAATGGGCCTCTTAAGCAATTTTGGATGTTGAAGAAACCATCTCATTTACATACTCTGGTTGAGGTTTATCTATCCATGTCATGACTCTTAATAATGGGGATCTTGGAATAAAAGTTCAACATTGATCCCCTCCAACACAGTTACATCAAGGGTGAAGATGATGTGGGTGTCAATGAGCACATTTTGAGGATAAGTCATGCATCAGCTGGTCTTCCTCTATGCATTGCTTCAGGTGCTTGCCAGGAACCGACAAAGGTGCAGCTTTGGTTTCTAGGAAACACAAATCCTCTACCCCATGCTGTTAAGGGATCAGGGCTTTTCCATATGATCTCTTCTGCTGTATTCCAGGACACCAGTGGAGAGCTACCAGGAGTGTGTTGTCCATAATGATGCTCCATTGGGATCACTCTGTGATCAGTGCATGTGAAAAATTTAACACATGTAGGGCTTATTTAAGACGTGTAGAGGGAGAGGAAAGGGTCTCCTCTCCCTTTTTTGTTCTTGTTTTTGTTTTAGACATTGTAATCTTAGTCTATGATGAGTGCACTCCATTATCGCCTTCCTATAAGGGTTATATTGATGCCAGTTACATGTAAAATGCCTCATGTTTGACAAAATCCTGCAAAACATTTACTAGTGCAAGTGGGACCATGATTAGTTTTAATGAGTTGTAGAAGTCCAAGCACAGAAAATGCCTCTAAGCAATGATTTTTGAAAAATTGAACAGTGCAGAGGTCCATACAACAGACGAATAAGTATCAATGACAACATACACAAACTTTATAGCACCAAAATTATTCAATGAGTAATATTTGTTATTTTATATGCACTTCACTGTTAATAAAAGCCTTATATTAAGTTTTGTATTAAGAGTGCTTTTGGAGGCTGGAGGGATGGCTCAGCAATTAAGAGAGCTGGCTAGTTTTGCAGAGGTCCTGGGTTTGGCTTCTAGTACTCAACATGGCAGCTAACAACTATTGGTAACTCCAGTTCCAAGGGACCTAAAACCTTATTCTGGCCTCTGTGTTGACATTGAACACATGGATATATGCACACACATAGAGACACACATATACACAGTATGTTTTATATGAATAAATTATTTTTGAAAGAATATTTAAAAAAACATTTTTGACGATTATAAAACTGAAATAAAAAATTTAATTAATGCACATAATTGTATACAATCAGTTTGGAAGGAAATACTAATAAAAATCTATGTGGATGTTATTATTATTATTATTATTAAAATTTATTTTATTTTATTTTATTTTTTGGTCTTTTTGAGACACGGTCTCCCTGTAGCCCCAGCTGGTCTGGAACACACTATGTAGACCAGGCTGGCCTCAAACTCACAGAGATCCACCTGCCTCTGCCTTACGAGTTCCGAGGTTAAAGGCGTGTGCCCGGCAATATTGGCTTTATGAAACTCTTATCTCATGACTAAATTCAATTTTGTTTTGTATATACAGCAGAATGAGCAGTTAAAAATTTTGCCTGTTGGGTGACAGTTTTTCCAGCTGTTACAAGAGAGTACCACATTTTATCAACATGTAACAGTTTTGTTATCTTTAATACTGACTGTATTTGAAAAAAAAATGTTAGTGCATTAGAAATGGGATGTATATTTGTTGGGGCAAAGAGTTGTATAGGAAACAATGGAATTCATTATGGAGAAAAGTAAAAAGAAGCTTATCCCCCAAACCAGTAAAAGTTATTTGATATCTCTGATGTCTGTAAAAGAAAGTTCAAATTATTTTGACATATGGAAAGATAAATAATAATAAGATCTTGTCTAGTACTTTGAATGATTTTTATTCATCCATGATGATAAGAGTATTTAATTGTTTTATTGATTAGGGGTAAAATATTTTATATTTAGATGTACATGATAGAAATAACAATTCTAAAATCATTTAAAAGGAAGATTATTGTCCAATTGCTGCTGTAAGAGAAAAGAGATATTAAAACAAATAAATAACATATCTATGAGAAGGTGGTCTTTGTTTTAAATTTAGCTTTTAACTGCAATTGCCACAATGCAAAAGAGTAATTACTTGTACATTGTATGTACTTGAAGAGAAAAATTGTGAAAAAAGCTATATTGGGAATTCCGATGGAAAGCTGAAGACAACTGATATTGTCTAAAAGCTAGGCCTTCAAGAGTAAATTATCAGAAAATGTCTATTATGAGGGTCAATAAAAAAATAAGTGAGAATATAATTTATATCTTTAGATATAGATAGAGGTGAGTAATAAGGTATTATCCATAGAATACAATATATAAAAATTAGAAAATTTCTAGAAAGGTTTATTTCTTTACCCAGTATTAACAGGTAGGTGGTTGACTTCATCTCAGAGTTGTGGGATTGCTCAACATACATAAATCAATAAATATAATCCATCACATAAACAGAGTCAAGGAAAGAAACCACATAATCATCTTATTAGATGCAGAAAAGGCTTCTAACAGAATCTAACATCCCTTCATAATAAAAATCTTGGAGAACCTAGGGACACAGACTCATCTGTGTCCGAATCTAGGAATATGTGAAGAGTATCAAATCCAAAGGTACTATCATATTAAATGGAGAAAAAAGGAAAGCATTTCCACTAAAATTATGATAAAAAGGTATGCCTAGTCCTCCATCAATGCCAAATATAGTGCTTTAAATTTTAGCACAGCAGTAAGGCAAGTGAAGGAGGTAAACTGGAAACAAATTGGAAAGTAAGAAGTCAGAGTATCCTTATTTGCAGATGATGCAATTCTCTATATAAGAGAACCTAAAGACCACCCCCAATACCTCCTAAAGCTGAATACTATGTTCAGCAAAGTAGCAGGATATAAAATTAACGTAGAAAAACAAGTAGCTTTCCTATATAACAACAATAAATATACTGGGAATGAAATCAAGGAAGTGATCAAATTCAAATTAGCCACACAAAAATATCTTGGAGTAAATCTAACCAAGGAAATGAAAGACTTATATAATACAAACTTTAAGATATTGAATAATTAAATTGAGGATACCAGAAGATGGAAAGATCTTATGTGCCCGTGACTCAGTAAGAATAATGTGAAAATGTCCATTCTCCCAAAAGTGGTCTATAGAGTCAATGTAATCTCCATTAAATTCCAACACTTTTATTACAGAAATTAAAAAATAACCTTACAGTTCATACAGAAACAATAAATATCCAGGATATTCAAAATAATCTTGAACAGTAGAAGAAATGTTAAAGGCAACATCAACCCTTATTTCATATTAGAATTCAGAGCTATAGTAATAAAACAGACACTTTAATTATTGAAATATAAATCAGAACCAAGATCTATGTCCACTCACAGCCACCAATTTTGATATATATTTTTTTAATTATTTTTTTTAATTTTATATATATGAATGTTCTGTGTGTATGTAAGTAAACACAAAACAATGCAATGTCCCTTGGGATCAGAATGCCCTCATAGTGGAGTTACCAATTGTTAACCATTATATGGGAGCTGGGAACTGAACCTGGGTTCTCTGTAAGAGCATACAGTGCTCTTAAGTGCTGAGGCATCACTCTTCCCTTCAGTTACCTGAGTTTTGACAAACTCAACTCCAAATAGACAAGGATCTCAACATAAGACCTTGAATTTGATAGAGGAGAAAATAGGAAATACAGTGGAATTTATATGCACATAAAAAGACTTTATGGACAGGACCCATATAGTGCTGGCATTAAGACCACAAATGAAAGTAAAAAGCTTCGGTAAAGTAAATGACACCATCATTCAAGTTAAAAAGGCAGCATACAGAATGAGCAAACATCTTTACCATTTATACCTCTGACAAAGGTTTAGTATCAGGAATATACAAGGAACTCAAGAGTAAACATCAATAAACAACCTAATTAAAAATTGAGGCTTTGAAATAAACATCAGGTTCTCAAATGATGAAATACAAATGGCTGAGCAACATTTAAAAATGTTCAACATCTTTAGCTATCAAGGAAATGGAAATCAAAACTACTTTGAGACTTCTTACCATAGTCATAAGATCCTCAAAACAATAATGAACAAATGCTGGCCAGGATGTGTAGAAAAGGAATTTTTTTCGGTATTGTTGGAATTTCAAGCTGGTGGAGCCTCTGTAGAAATCAGTGTGGGGATTCCTCAAGAGCTAGAAATATATATACCATATGGACCAGTCATTCCACTCTTGGACATATACCCTAAGGACTTTATATTGTACTATAGAGATACCTGTTCACTCATGTTCACCATGGTTCTATTCACAATAGCCAGAAAATGGAATCAACCTAGATCTATCAATTGATGAAATGATTAATGAAAGTATAATATCATCTGCAGGATGGAATACTGCCCATTAAGTAAGATGAAATTATGGATCTGGAGAGATGGGTCAGTGGTTAAGACCACTGGCTGCTCTTGCAGAAGACCCAGGTTTGATTCCCAGCACTGACATGGCAGCTAATAACTGTCCATAGCTCCAGTTCCAGGGACATCTGAAGCCCTCTTTTGACCTATGTAGGCATTACATGGCATGGATGCACTTACATATATTTAGGCAATACACTCATATACAAAAATAATAAATACAAGTTTAAAAAAATAAAAATTTGAAATTCATAAGTAAATGTGTAGAACTGTAAACAACCATCCTAAGTGAAGTAACCCAAACCCAGAATGACAAACATCACATGTTCTCACTCATAAGTGGTTGCTAGTTTTGAATCTTTAGATATCTGTGTCAACTGGAAAATTCTTAGAGGTAAAGAAACTAATAAGGGACCATGGGGGCTTCATGGTTGAACAGATAAATATGAAGGGGGAAAGGGGAAATGGGAGAAGGGTAAAGTGGGCTGAGAAATGGGAAGATAGGGCAGAAGAGAAAGAGGAGGGATAACACTAAAGACCTTCTGAAAAAGTCATATGAAAATCTGCTACCATATAATCTTAAAATATATGTGCACAGATAATATAAAAAGATTTTAAATATAGTTACCCTCTAACAAGGGTTCAATGGTCCTACCAGACACCACAGGCTAGTCCATTAAAAAGGCTTAATTATAGGATGGACTCCCTCTTTTGTTATTGTTGACAACAGAAGTACCATAGATTCTCAGACAATACCGCCTATTCCCATTGATCTTGGTTACCAGCTACACCTTGATGGTAAGACTATATTTTTGAATGTATGAGAAATCAAACTGGTACTGACCTCAAAGTTTCATCTCTACTGGTTATGTTTCCTAGGACTAGACAGTGTTCTGCATGTTGCTGGAAAAGTGATCATCAATCTTACTTTATTGTGAACCATGCAAACTATAATATAACCTAGCCAGGCAAAATATGCCCACTGGTACAATAGTGGCATGAATGTTATTGGAGGCACCAACTAGCTTCTGATTACACTATAATGCCTACTTCATAAAGTAGAGCACATGGCTTGTAGTTTATCAGGGCTAAGATCCTATGGATCAACAAGACACAGGCCATAGGGAAGAACCTATTACTACTATTGTGTGAATAGACAGTACTCAATTGACTCCTAATCATTTATTGTAATACCCATAGATTTGTTCATCTCTCAATTTTCACCAAAGAAACTTCTTTTTGCAACAGATGGCAACTAATCTAGAGACCCTGCATGGTCAGCATGCAGAGAGTAAGACATTTCAGAGTGCTCAGACCTAAATGGGTTACCTATATCATATTCTCTCCTCCCTAGGCTCAGTGATCATTGCAAAAGAGAGGGAAGAAAGATAGTGAGAGTCAGAGGCAGTAGATGAATACACAGAAATCATCTTTTCTGGACACCACTGGATAGTTCCATCTATGACTCAACAGCACTTATGACAGCATGAAAAAGACCTGTATAAGTCCAAGCTAGACAAAACTCAGCATGGATGGAAAAAATGAGCAAGAAGCCCCAGCCCTAACTGAGGTTCTGTTGACAACCAACAGTTTCTGGGTAAGGAAAAAGTCAGTAATTTTCATTGGTGTATCTTCTTGTAGGTTGACCAGAACCTATTTGGCCAGATTACACTGTCTAGGCCTTTAAAAACAGAAATATATTAAAAACGATATGAAGTCAGGGGCATACTAGAGTTGAGGTGGACAGATAATGGGAGGTCTGAATGTAATCAAAATACATTGTAATAAATTCTTGAAGAATTAATAAAAATATTAAATCAATAATTAAACATTTAAAAGAATGATGCAATTTAATCAAATTTAACAAGAAAATGTGTAGTAGTTTTGGAAACATGGGGTATATTCTCTCTTATCTTTGAGATACCATTCTAATTGAAAGTGAAACCTCTGATCAAGGCTGAAGACAGCATCTGTCCATGGGTACAAATATAGATAGATATTTCAAAAGCAATTTGACAATATGTCAATTCAGTTAACAAAACAGTAAGCAAAAGCAAATGTGGATCATGGCTGCACAACATGTTAGGAATAAGTGAGACTGAAGACTCGGGCTTAACCAAGACATTCACAGCATTCCCTCAAATGCTCAAAGGAAATAACTGAAGTAGGGGTGGGAGGAATGTATGGACAGGAAGATAGAGGGGCTGTGGAGTGCTATTTCCAGGGTATGTCACAGTCACTTCCAACTTAGGGTAGAAGTATCTGCCTGCACAAAACTAGGACTGCCAAAAGCCAATCAGGTATCACAGACAAGTTCATGGAATCCTACTCCTGCCCCCTGATTGCTAGCTACTCATGGTTTCCTGTTGAGAAATAGTCATCGCCTTCAGTTGTGTACCTACTCCTAAGTTCACCAGGCTCCAATGACTTGTTCCAAACCCATTTTTACACAGCCAGCTCTGACTGAGCTCAGAGGATTGCAAAGCAAAATAAAAAGCCATGCTTGTGAAAGGGTTTTTTAGGTCAGAGGTGGAGTTGACAGGGGTATGAGGAAGACAAGAGGGAAAGGGGTGAGAGTAATTAAAATGCATTGTATACATGTGTGAAATTGTCAAAAAACAACTTTAATAAGAAAGAAAATCACACCTGTTGATGTTAGTCATGTAGTACTAATAAAAGCCTTTGGGGGACTGGAACTCATAGAAATAATTATTAGTCCAAGATTTTCTTTGCCTCCAAAGAAATATCTTAGCACTTTATTTCTGATAAATAACAACATGTAAAAGTAAAGCGATGGAGTTGAGTTGACTGCAATTTGACATTTTCTTTGATGAGAGAGAAGAGACTTTTAAACAATTTACTTATTCTCTTACGGGTTAGTACATACATATATAGTGCCCTCTGACCGGAGCTTCCCTTGCTATCCTTTCTTCTGTTCTTCCCCCTTTCACCACATCTTTCTACTTCCCAGGACCATTCCTATTGTCATGTCTTTGTGTTATGTAGATGCAACTCATTTTATGAAATTAGGTTTCCTGGTGTCTGCATGGGTGTAGCCTTATTATCTCGAATAAAGGCCAATGTGTAGTAGCTACACAACTGAGGGTTATAACAGCCTGCTCCTGCCAATCCTTTTCACTGTCTCTAGCTCCTCTAGGAGGGCTGGGTCCTTATGAGTCCCTCCACCACTCATGATGGTTTGTTGGTTCCAGGCTCTTGCACAGCTTTTGAAGATAGTCACTGAAATGAGTTCATGGGTGGAGCAGCCATATCATGTCCAGAAGATGGCATTTTATAACACTCATTTCCATTTTTCAGCTCTTACATTTTTTTTCTGCCCCCTCTTCCCTGATGTTTCTTGAGTTAGCTATAGATGTCCCAATTAGGGCTGAGCACTAAACAGTCAGCTCTTCTCTGCACTTGGTGCAGCAGTTACAAGCTACTACATAGATGTCTGCAAATCACACATACACACACACACACACACACACACACACACATTAAAAAAAAAGCTTCTCTGACTGGTGCTGAAAGCGGCACCATGGATTTAAACATATATTTAGAGGGCAATTTGACACTCTGTCCATTTAGCACAGCCACAGTAGGAAGCTCCTAGGAACCATGATATCCCAAGCAATGCTCAGGTTTGCTGTACTAGGTATGACTTTCTCCTGTGGACGGGTTCTAAAATAGAATCAGAAAGTAGTTGCTTTGCACCATAAAAGTCATGCCACTATCATACCAGTGTGCAGATGTCACCTGGCAGGTTGGTACTATAGTTCATAGAGTTCACAATGCTCATGAATTTTCTATAGCATCAGCCTTCCTAGTATCTCCCAACACTGTGAAAACTAGTCAACAGGGAGGGAGCTTTCATCCAGGTACAGCTAATTTCTCTATATCTGGCAATCAAAGTATGTGGTATGTGGTGTCCTCAGCAACAAGGTTTTATTATCCAGTTCTGGTGGGCAACAAAGAGAAATGGCCAGAACCTGCATGGTTTAGGGGTTCTCTGGAGTCTCCATGACCAAAAACTCATAATGAGATGGCTTACATTTGACCCTGGATTTTAGTTTAATAACCTGTGGCTTCTAAGAGAAACAGTATAAAACCATGCAGAATTTCTCCCCTCATTCTTTCTTTTTTAACTTTATATTTTTAAATTATACTACAAAATAATATTTCCTTTTATCATACTCCTTTCATTTTGGTTGACTTCTATGTTGCTTCCTACATTACTAAAAGGAAGGCAGGTGAGCAGAACACAGGTAATATTTAAGTGGTGACGAACATTGGGGGTGGAAAGGTTTAAATAAGCAGAGACTTTTAAAAGAAGAATTTTCTTAGTTTTCTGTTGATAAGAATTGTTTCTTTGTATTACTTAAAATGTCTACACAGGAGTAGAAAAATCCTGACAGCCATTCCATTCTCTTTTAAGGATTGAAAACAAGCCTTTGGTTAAGAGTCAAGCTTTGTAGCCCCAATTGTTTGTAAAGTGACATGTCTTCCTATACATTCAAAGTGGGTGAGTGTCAGTACCCAATTAGGGCATTCCCCTGCATTTACGATATGAGAGAATCTTCATTAAAACTTCTGAAATTATAATTAGGCATGCTAACACCATGTATAGTTTGGAGCAAAATTCCCAATTCCTTCCATTTGTTGTAATATTAAGATTTCCCAGGGGATTTATGGGACCAATGTTACTATAGCTATGCCTACTCAGTCATGGTGTACTAAATCTTCATATCTACAATCAAATGTTGGACTGAATCTCAGTCAAAGGATATTGTCACATAACTAAGAGACTAAAAGTGGAAGTAGATAAATACCCTAGTAAGAAAAGTGATAAAGAACAGAATGACAGACAAAAGCTTGGTAGATTTGATTTTTTTAACGCTTGTAGCAAGGGTATATTTTTAACTCCAAACAGGACCCCTCCTACTGACCCGTTGAGATGGGCTTGAAGTCACATGGCCTGCATGTATCTCAGTTTGAAGTCACAGTCAGTCAGTACTTCTTTGTTTAGTTGACTAATTCAAAATTAGAGGCCAGGATTGGGGGCGGGGAGGATCTACCCTATACAAGGGAGAACAATGAAAAGATTTAAGATCTAAGCCTTCCCAGAGGCTTTGGATTCTTTGTTTCCAAATCTCCTCTCTTCTTGTGGATAACTTTTTCTCTCTGTGTGAAAATGTGTACTTGCAACATCTTTACTTTTAATCTAGCTTGTTACCTGCTGTGTCTGTGATTTTTTTCTTGGTTTTTATTTCTTTAATTGGTAGAGAGCATGAACTCTGCAAACCCTCAAGATTATAACATAACAAATGGTTTCTTAAATTTTCTAAGAACTTATATACAAAAACTCCTAATTCACAGTACATCGAAGTTTGTCTTAAGATATCTAGGGATGAGAGGTATCTCCCAGACTTACAGCACAAGCTTGCCTTGTATTCAGCCTCCAATATCACATGTGCAAATAAATATCATGTATAATACAAAACTTCTAATTATCTCCACCAGAGATGCATGAAATTAACTCCCTATATATTGCAGAAAGCCTACTTCATAGGAAGGTCAAGGAAATTTGTAGATACTTAGAGAAGTCACCATCTTATAAGAATGATACCACCACCAGGCGTGGTGGCACAGTCCTTTAATTTCAACACTCAGGAGGCAGAGATAGGCTGATCTCTGTGAGAGATAGTCCAGTCTGGTCTACACAGTGAGTTCCAGGCCAGCTGGGGCTAGTTAGTGAGGCCATGTCTCAAAAAAAAAAAAAAAGACAGAAACAAAAAGAAAAAATGATACTGCCTGTCTCCAAATTTAGTTTAGAAAGGCCCCTTTGGATCGGTTAATTTTTTCCCACTATATTTTATTAATTTTTAAAATGATTGTTTATATGCAAAATTATAGTTACTTTACTGAAACTTTTTTTGTGACTATCCTGTCTTTGGGAATTTAAAACTATCAAAGTTCTTGGGTGCAAATAATTTATGACATTTTTCCCCAGAAATTCTCCTTTCTGAAATTTTTATTGGGTTTTTGTGTATTTCATCTAATACATCACACACTTCTGAAGGGTTTACAAACTCTTCCTCCTTTGATTTACAAAGTCAGTAGTAACCATTGTCCCTGGAGAAACATTTACAACACAGGAGGAAAATGTTATGGACCACCTTTGAATTTCAAATTAGAGTTTTTATAGTTCCATAATATAAAACTCTTGATATATTCTATTTTATGTAAAACCATGAGGTTTGAAAAATAAAAAATATTCACTGAACTCAAAGTTGAGAGGTAGAAGGCCAACTAAGCAGATGGATCTTGGGCTCCTTTTCTACCCTCAGAGCCTATCTGGACTGCAAAAAGCAGATGGAAGATTTGGGACTGCTCAGTCGGACTTCTCTGTAGTTCCTACTGTGTGTCCCAGGAGATGCATCTGTACCTTGTCTTCTCTTGGTGTCAAACTTCTGCTTAGAAAGAATGACAAAGTCTCCTAGACTTGTCCAAGATTTCCACAGCACGGGGCCTGTGCTGAGCTACTGCTTAGGCCTCTGAAAGAAGTCTCACCAGTTCCATTAAATTGCTACAGGTGTTTGGAAATGACTCAACATTGTATTTAGGTAGAGAAGAATCCAGTGTCTCTTATATATTTCCAGTCTCAGCAGGTTTACACAATCTGATAAGATCCCGTCTCTTCTGGAGTATTGAAAATGAGTCAGTATGAAGTGTGAACAACTTTGGAACCTGTTTGAGTCTTCTTACTGCTTTAGTGTTGCAGGTGTCCTGGGTGTCCTGGGACCCTCCGGGCAGGCGTAGAGTTGGCGTGGAGTCACAATGAGGTGAGAAGCAGGCAGTGTGAGCAGCTGCAGACTCGTTTATTGTGGATATGGGGCTCCCTTATATCCCCCCTCCCAGTGTCCCACTGGTCCATTGATATGTTGCGTCTGTTCCTCAATTCATGTCTGTATCAGGCCATTTTTGCATCAGTCGTCACTATGTCTTTTGACAGAACACAGGTTTGATTCAGCCAGATGTTTTTGGTGCATTTGCAGCGTGCATGCGCTGGTTGTTCAGGCCACACTTCTTCCTACACTTTAGTACTGTAAATTGGGTTTAATTGGTAAGAATCATAGCTTGGAATTGAAATACACAGTTCACTGATAGTTGATTTTTTCTGTCATTGAAATCTAGATGCCATATCATAATAGATTAGCATTATAAGAAAAAAGCATTGATAATATATTTTTAAAGTCTGCCTTCTAAGGTATTTGACATATATGACTATATAACACCATTTAAAAATAAAATACAGAATAGTATTATATCCATTACAACATTTCATATCATATTTTACAATTATTTTGACCATCTTGACAATGATTTTAACATTGTATGCACTCTTCCTTGGAAAATGAATAAAATTGAGACTAAAATAATTACTGCCTATAGCCATTTCAAGTTTTCCTTTTTGATGGAACAAAAATTACTTTTATAGGGCCTGAAGACTTAGTTCAGTGATTAAAAGCACTGGCTACTCTCATTAAGACCTGGATTCAGTTACTAGCAACTGCATGATGGCTAACAACCATCAGCACCTCCAGTTCCAGGGGATCATATACCCTCTTTAGGCCTCAACGGGCATTGTACATGGTTGCACTTACATACACACAGACAAAACACTCATACAGATAAAATAAAGATAAATAAATAAAAATTTACGAAAAAGTAAAAAAAAAAATACAGTTTTCTTATATTGTTCCACAAAACAGTTTAAAAGATTTATTCTTATGTAAATAATCTAAAATTTCTAAGTAATAGTAACAAAAAATTGAACAAAAACAGCTTGTGAAATGAAAGGAAATCTTTCTAATATAGTATTTAATGAAGAATTAGTGAAGAATGTGAGAATTTAAGTAGGTACTCTGAAGTCAGGTAACATTAGACTCAACTTAGGTTCATCGGGCTTTAGCTGTGTGAGCTTCCTTAAACTAAAGATCATCTAGAAGTCTCAGTTTTTCTTTTCTGATAAAGTATATAATAATAGAAGTGATAATCAATTGAGATATTCCAAAAATGTAGTGTCAGAGTCCCTAACTTACAACAAATAAATTAAATGGTATGTAAGAGGTGTCCCTGAAGGTGAGCAGGTGTCCCAACTGCCCAGCTTTCCCTTGCTTTCTATGTAGCCGAAACTCAACCATTTATGAAAGAAATAAATTTTCTTATAATTGTTATCCTGTTAGAGGTGTCCCTGAAGGTGAGCAGGTGTCCTAACTGCCCAGCTTTCCCTTGCTTTCTATGTAGCCAAAACTCAACCATTTATGAAAGAAATAAATTTTCTTATAATTGTTATCCTGTAGCTTATTATTACCATGTAAATTAGACATGTGAACACATCAATGAACAAAAACACAGATAATGAAGAAATCAAACATAAGGATAGAACAGGTTAAAAAAGATATCAGTAAAACCTAGGTTTCTAATGAAATATTTGATGATTATAAATTGATTTTTATCATGAATTAGCAATTACTGTACTATCAGTAAGGAAAATTTCTGTGTTAGAATAATTGTGTGATAAAATTTGTTTTATATAGCTATATTTTTAAGACTTTTATATTTATTTTATTGTTGTCTAGATTTTCAGTAATAATCCTATGTTTATTGCAAAATATTTGTTTTATTACAGACATATTATTATTGTAGTTAAGTAAACAATGTATCTGGCATGCATTGTTCAAAAGCCAAATTATTACATTTTCAATTTAATTTACTAAAGTTTGGGTATTAGTTATTTTTATTTCTCTTGTAACCAAATATTTGATGAGAAGCAACTTAAGGGAGGAAAGGGTATTTGAAGTTATGGTTTGAGGATACCAGCCATCATGGCAGGGAAGGGGAAGAAGTAGTTTCTTGTAGGCAGTAAGGGAAAGAGCCCATGATGAAAACTATAAGAGTTCACCCATGTTTCAGTGCGAATGGACAGAATATCCATTAAAGGATCCAAGTTAAAAGGATTAAAGCAGTAAGATCAAGAATACTAGGGATGAGAACCAAAGAGCATGCAGTCGGGTACAAGATAGACCAGAGGATTCTGCAAGAGACAGACTGAAAAGCCAGAGTACTGTTGGTGGGATAGCTAGCTATCCTATATGAGGCCAAACCCCTCCACTGAGAAACATATGCTGAGAATGAGTGCTGTTTTACATATTCTTGCTTCTAGTGAACTAATTGCAGGTATAACTTCTATGAAACCCTCCATCTATTTCATGAAAATGACCACAAACCCTATCATAGACAAAGAGTTAACACTGATTAACTAACAATAAATACAGCCGCTATTAGTATCTGTGAGGGGGGAAAAAAAGAGAGCTTAGTATATCTAATAGCACTTAAGACACTTGCAAGTTCAGAGGACAGCAGCCTGGCCAAGTGACTAAGAGCTAGCAGAGAACCAAAGTTTATAACTAATGAATCAGGAAACAGAAATGAGTGAGGAGAGTGGAGTGGTTCAGCCATCAATAACTAGGTGGGAAGCACACAAACAGCTCATGGTTATCTTCATAGTTGGGCCAGAAGTACATGTGTAGAGCATGTGAGACCTCTGTTGACTGAGCCCATAGTAGCCCAGACAGCCAACCAATTCATAGCAATGACCTCAGCTTTTGTCCATTTTCTGTCATGACACTATAAAACTCCTCAGAGAAAGAAGTGTAGTGTTTATATTTTCCTTTTGATGGCAATTCCCACTCCTAGGAGTTTCTCTCACTTTCCATTATTTCTTAGTTTTTCTTAATTTCTCATTTTTCCCTAACATCTCTTGATAATGATTGCATTCCACTTTGTTTACTCTCACAAGATTTTATGTTTTTAATATGCATTAGGATTAGACAACAAACTCCGGAGCCAGTGATCTAGGTCGGTATTTGGCAACTATGAGTGTTCAGTACCCTAGCTCCTTGGGTCAAGCACAACTGATCTGAAAATGGTCCCTTTGCTTTCAAAACTCTGGTATTAAAGACAGGGTCTTGGAGTAGTTTGGGGATGTGGTGTCAGAAACATGAGGCAGCTTTCACATGTGCCCTTGGACCAGGAAACAGAGAAGGCTGAAGGCCATACATTCAGTAATCTATTTCCTGAAGCTAGAGCCTACCTCCTAAGCATTCTACAATCTCCCAAAACAGAACCACCCACCAAGTTTCAAGTGTTCAAATACATGAGCCTATGGGGCTATTTAGTATCAAAGCACAACATTATGCCTTTGTTTCCTATAAATTCATGGTCATCTCATAAGGCAAAAATGAATTTATTTGAACTTTAAAAGTCCCCACAGTCTTTAAGAGTTCTACCACTATTAAAAACCCCAAAGTCTCTCTTGAGACTCAAGACAATATTTTAACTATGATTCCTTCCCTGTACAATCATGAAATAAAACACATTACATACTTCCAATATACAGTAGGATAGGGTAAACATTTCCATTCCCAAAGGGAGGATGGAGGCATAGCAAGAAAACATTGGATCAAAACCTGTAGGGAAAACATCAAATTTTGTACCTCTATGTCTTGTATTCTGCAGCTCATAATGTAATGGAATCATGTGAGCTCCAAAAGGCTTGGGTAGCCCCACCCCTCCAGCTCTGCCTCCATCGATATACATAGCCAATCCCTTGGCCCAGCTCTTACTTCATGCCTACAGATTTGCCTGGTGGAAATCTCATGGACCTGGCATTTCAAACATCTTGGCTCTTTTACAACTTAAGCTTCACCTTCACAGCTTTATGCCGTGGCTTCTCAGGGCCCCCTTTCGGGGAATCTGACGTTGTCCCACATTGCCTAGCAACAACAGCTGTTGGCATAAGACTTTGTGACCTCCCTCAGTCTTGCATCTTTCATGGCAGATATCATGTGGCCGAAACCGCCCAGTTCTGCTGATAGCTCCAGATGCCCACTTGGACCGTAGCTGAAGCAGCCTCTGTATGCTGAGCCAGGGAAATACTTCTAGATAGTTGTTTTCCAACACAGAATCGCTTCAGAGGCATTCTTAGTTGAGGGTCTCTCTGTTCAAATGCTTTTTCATTTTTTACAAGATGGAGTTCTCTATGGGCTGTGGCTGTGGTTTCACCCTTACTGCACATTTCCTGCTGTAGCAGGATAGTGCATATCCTTTTTCTTTAATGAATCTAATCTCTAACAATTACACCTGCCTTTGCATGCAACTTGTGCGGCTCCTCACATTTTCCAATGCTTCTTTTCTCCCTAGACTGCACATTTTCATGCTTCTGCATCACTTGTTGTTTCTTTCACTAGAGACCCAGAGAAGAAGAATGTGCAGTGACTGGACCCAGCCTCACTGCCTTCCTGCCTTGAGATTTCCTCCATTTGCCAAGTTACACCATTTCTTTGAAAGCTGCTTCACTCTTATTCTCCGGATGTGGAACACAGCCAGACCCTTTACTAGACTACAATGCGAATGGCCTTTAACCCAGTTCTTTATAGAGTCATTGCTCCCCTCTGAAGCCTCCCCAGGCGAGCCTCCACTCTCAGTATTTTTATTGGTGTTCCGGTTTTCTGCACTCTAGCAGAAAGACTCCTTAAGCTCTGCTTACAAACTTCTAGTTCTGTTCTACTCGCAGCTCCAAACTCTTCATCATCTCTCTTGAGTTGCAAAGACATAAGAATAACATGGTCAGATTTATCATAGTAATGATTCCAGTCCTCCATACTAATTTTCTGTATTGGTTACGTTTTGAATTGTTGCTGTGACCAAACACCTGACAAGAAGCAACTTAAGAGAGGAGGGGCTTATTTTGTCTGACAGTTTGAGGGGAAATAGTTCATCATGGAAGGGAAGGTGTGAAAGCAGGATACTATAGTCAGGAAGCAGAGGGTAGACAGGAAATGGGACTGGGCTACAAAACCTGAACGCCCACCTCCATAACCCACTTCCTCCAGTGAGGTGCCACATGCTAAAGATGCTAAAATCGTCCAACACAGTGTTACCAGCTGGAGACAAAGTGTTCATAACACTGTCAAATCATAATATTGTCACACCATAACCCTGCCCTTATAAAGTGGTATAAATGTATGGAAACGATGAATTTGAGATATTTCAGTAAGTACTTGCTGTGATCAAGTTTCTTTGGCTATCAATAGAGCCTTTTAAAGTGAATACGTTGATCTTATTTATCCTGCTTTATCTTGAAAGATTGTCCATGCTATGAGTCTAATCACGTAAAATGTAATTGTTGAAACATATGACTATTTTCTACACAATGAAACTAGGTTTTAAGGCATTTTCTATGTCTCCCATGACTTACCCAAATTGTCTTTTGCCTATAGTTAAAAGACCTTTAGTTTACAACATATTCATATATGCATCTGTATATACCAGACTTTTTTTGAGCAATCAGAAAATTTGAGAGAGAAGCCTTGAATATCCCAAATGCAATATTGTGTGCCATGAAAAATTATTTTTGTGCACATTTAAATAACTGAAACATGAGTGAATGAGTAATGTATGCTGAAAACAAAGATATTTGTACCAGAATAGTGCTCTATGCATTACTAAAATTTGGAGGATATTTGCATTTAATTTGTTACTAAGATTTAGCTGTGAGAAAGTCATTATTTCTATATACAAATTATCTTTAAGAGGAAATTATTAATTACATTTCTGGAGCCTTAGAAGTCCAAGGCCAAAGGTTCATGGTGTTCTTGCTGCGTCATCTCACAGTGGAAAGCAGAAAATCAAGAGAGGAAGAAAGGGAACTGAACACACCGTGTTATCAGAAACCCACTCCTATGTTTACTAACCAACTTCCATTATGCCAAGATTAATCCATTTATTAAGGCAGGACCCTCATGACCGACCATTTCTTCAAGGTATCTACTTTATAACACCATTATATTGGGGATGTAACCACCAATGCAAAATTTGTGGAGGGGCACATTCAAATCATAGCATATCCCAATTCCATTCTTCTGTACATTGTTTTCCTTTACTGTCAACCCTATCTACTATGGATTTCATTATCAGACTCTCTTACTGGCTGGTTTTATGTTTATTCAACCAATATAAGTGGCTTAGATCTAAGTGCTTTGAAACAGACTTGAAATGGAGAAATGTGTAGGTATTAATGGGAAATCCTCTAATATTCACTTGCAAGTAAGTGCATCAGGAAATATAGGCAAAATGAGCAGTGGACTTGAATGGGAGTTGTACTTGTGGCCTCACTCATTTTAAGAGCATTGGAGCTCTGCTGGCCTTTCAGAATCGCATCAGTTAAACGAAAGGTAGATTTTGTAGCTCTGCCCCAGACAATCATTGATGATCTGCTCTTTATTCTCTTGCTACACAATCATGTTCAGTGACTGATTTCCAACACACCCATAGTTGAGGTAAGCAGTTCTTCCTGTGAGTCTGCCTCCTACTGTACTACTTGACACTCTTAGCCCCAAGAGATGTAATGACTGAAGTTTGTTGCTGTTTTCTGGGAGTATCTATATTTCTGTTTCTCTTATTATGTTCTCAGAATCTGTAAATACTATCATAATTGAAATGGAAACATTTGAGTTTCATTCAATTTCTGCTGATACACTCATTAATACAAAGACAAAGCCTGAAGACTAGCATTGTTTTGAATTTGTTGAGTGTGTGAATATCATTCCTTTATCAAAGAAACCTGTGATTGACACTTTGCTGAGAAAATTATTTGAGGTCGCATGTTAAATATAATAAACTGAACTGGATAAAGCAATGATTCTGCATATGTTAGAGGCTAACCAAAGGTCCCTGGCTTGATTTTTAAAAAAGGGTACTCTCTGTTGTAACCTGGCAACTCCAGAGAATTCTCATATCGCTAAGTATAAAAACCAGTCTGTGTTGTGTACTGACCTGCCAGGTGGTGTGCCTTTTGTTCTTTGTATAATACTCTGATACCATTTCCTGTCATGTTTACCTTTCTCTCTCTAGTCCTGCCATACTGGCATCCAAACTAATTATTAGTAAGTCAGATGTTTCATGTTTTAAAGTCATTTTGTATATTTTGGATGGTACCTGGGCCGATCTTCTTCAAGATAGCTTTTGTAACTTGCTCTTTTATTTACTTAAATGTTTTGCAATCATTTTTTGGATATGGGGCTGAGCTTGTGCCACCAAGTACAATTTGCAGGAATCTGTTCTTTCCTTCCACTATGTGGGTTCAAGAAATGGATTCAGGCCATCAGGCTTGGTGCCCTTACAGCACCATCTCATTGATCATTTTTTTTCTTTTTATCAGAAACCATTCTTAACTACTTATTTAAATACGAAACTAAAGCCTCCTACACTAGAATCTAGACTTCCCAGGTTCATCTACATGCTGATGTTTTTGCACAGGACTTTTATCTATTGAAATATATGTCTTCTTGTTTGTTTAATTAGGGCTTACTCAACAATGTTTATTATACTACCTGACATATGATAAATGAATTAGTGGTAAGAAGTTATATCAATATACACAGAGAAATTACAAAATTTCTCCATAATTGTTAGAAAAGAATATGTTTTATAACCCCAGAACTCCTCATTTGTTTGAAAATTTCTGTGGTTTATTCTTTCTTATTTTATGTATATGACTGTTTTTTCCTGCATGTATGTGCACCCATGTGTACATTGCCCACTGAGGCCAGAAAAAGGTGTTGGATCCCCTGGAACTAGAGTTACAGATGGTTGTTAGCTGCCATGTTGGTACTGAGAATCAAATCTCAGTCCTCTGCAAGAGCAACCAGTGCTCTTAACTGCTGAGCCATCTCTTCAGCCACAGAATTCCTTATTCAAAGGTTTCACTTGGCACTACAAGTTTCAATGAAAGAGAATGACTTAAAGATAATTGGTACCAAAACACTGGCTTATTGCAACAGTTTATTATGCTATCAGGGAATGAATTAGTGAAAAGAGTAAAAAGAAAGATAAATTTGAAAGATCAGAGCATTTTCCATGGGGAAATGAAGATTATAGTTTGTTTCATTCTAAATCTATAATCCCATTACTTATTATATCAGTATCTCTAACAGTATGAACTGCTTCCTTAAGTCATTTTCAAATTCCTCTTTGTTTCAAAAAGATTACTGCTAAAAGGAGGTGGGGACAGTAGGAGTGAAGTGTGTCTGAGAATCTGTCAGAGCAGCAATTCTGATTCATGGTAGATAATTAAAATTACATTCCTAAGTCCCAATTTCAAAGATTCAGATTCTGAGCCTCGAGAGCAGAGCTGGTGTATGCACATTGTTAAAAGCACATTAGGACACTGAGATAATATTTTATAGTCACTTTTAATGTAATGCATATATAATATGATCATTTCCTTAAATAGTAAGCTAAAAAATTGGTTACTTATGATGCCGAAGGGGAAAATGTAATAAAAATAGTTATGAGAAAAGTTATAATAAAACATATTTTAAATGTGTTAATGAGATAACCAACAGTTAATTTCCTCATATAAATCATCACTGGTACATAAACTTGAATTTTAAGTAACCTGCAGTTGAAGGTACAAATAATGTTGTTAATTGCATTTTCAAAAATGTACAGATGAAAGGAAGCACAAGTGTTAGAAAACAGCAGAGGTCAATTTATAGTACACAGGAACTCTAATTTATAAGTAAAATATAATTAATCTCACAGCCAAAGAAACCTTGCTAAAGCCCTGAACACTCATGCATTTCTCCCCAATTTTCTGACAAGGCTTAGAGGGAAAAAAGTGAATATGAGATATTGTGACCAGAATTTTTCCACTTCACGTGTTGTCTTTAGCTGACTCATTTATAATCCTTGCATATGATGTTGCTTGGCAACATATGCTAATGCCTGGAGGTAGGGATTGAAAAGACAGGAGCTTCTTCTGTCTTGAAGAAAAGTGTCTGTAGAGAAGCTTCATATTCTTTTACATAGTCTTTGCCTAAATGTTTATTGAGAAAACTGCAATAATGGACAACTAAGTTCTGAGAGTATGTAGAATAGACAGCTCTCTGATTTAATAACTCACTGTCTGGGTAAAACTCTCTCAAAATGAATCTCAGAGAAGGTGGTTACAGTTATTAAAGAAATTACAATTGTTCCTGTAAGGATTTAATAGATAAAGCAGGTGGTATGTATCCATAACTTCAAGAGATTAATTTGTCTTAAAAAATATTAGTATGACCTGGCAATTTATTCCTCAAAATGCAACAGTGGCAAAATTTTCTGGGAGTAACCAAACAATTCCTGATTAGATTTAAGGCCTGCTTCACAAGATAAAACCCCTACATGGCAACATTATGAAGACCAAGAACTTGTGGCTAGACAAGTTGTAATCTCTAGGGGCAATTTAATACTCCTATTCTGTTAAATGTGCATAGTAATAATACATAATAAACTAACTCCTAATGGCTTATTGTTATAATCATAGGTCAGTGCATCTTGTAGCCCTCATCAAAGAAGCTTTTCTTTGCAGTGTATTGGAATTAATAGAGAAACAAACAAGTGGTCAATATGCAAAGAAAAAGAAACTGCAGATTGCTCAGCTCTAAATGGGACAGTTACATCATGCCTACCCACCACCAAGTTCAGGGATACAGGTTGGAGGAGGACAAGAAGCCCTAGCTCTAGCTGAGGAGCAATTGATTGCTGCTGGGAGAGGGAGAGTCAGTTCTCTTGAAGTGTGTGGCCTCTGGAAGGCTAACCGTGCCCTGGGAGGTGGACTGACAACCAAATGTATTGGGGGAATACAAATTGTACTTGATGAGCTGAAAAAAATAGGACATGAAGTTGGATGGACTGAGGAGGGGTGTGGGCATTGAATATTATAAAAATACATTGTACAAAATTTTTGAAGAATCAATCAATATATATATATATATATTTAAATGTCAGTATATTGTAATTTAAATACCTTTTCGGTCAGAGCTGGTAGTTAGGTTCTCTATTGCTGTGAAAACATATGACCAAAGCCACTTAAGGAGGAAAAGGTTTATTTCCCCTTCAGCTTATAGTTCATCATGGAAAGAAGCAGGGCAGCCCAGGTAGGATCCTGGTGGCAAGAACTGAAGAACAGACCATAGCTGATTACTGCCTTGCTCATCCAGCCTGTCCTCAGCCTGTTTTTATACAACCCAGCAGATGAGAAGAAAGAACAAAGATCAGAGCATAAATTGATGAAATAGAAGCAAAGAAAATAATAAAAAGAATAAATGAATCAAAGAGCCGGTCCTTTGAAAAGATAAACAATCTAGACCGAACCTTAGCCCAGTTAATCAAAAGAAAAAAGAGCAAATTCAAATCAACAAAAAGGGAAACATCACAATAGATACCAAAACACCCAGGACAGGATAAGGGGATATTTTAAAACCTATACTTTATTAAATTTGAAAATCTAAAATAAATGTGTGAATTTCTAATTCATGGAAATCATTCAAACTAATTAAGAAGAGATCAACAACTTAAAAATGCCCTCATCAAATCAGGAAATCAAAACAGTAATACAATGTCCCAACTAAAAAAGACCAGGACCAAATGGAGTCAAAGCAGGATTTTTCCTTGACCTTCCAAGAAGCTCTACAACCATGCCACTAAATTGTTCAAACAGAAGCAGAAGTATGAAGTTTCTTCTATAATGCCAGTATTACTCTAATACCCAAACCAGAGAATGACACAGCAAAGAAAGAAAAGTTTAAGTCCATATGCCTAATGAAAAATGATGTGAAAATTCTCAACAAAATAATCTAAAATCATACATATCAAAAATATCATTCAGCATGGTCAAGAGTGCTTTATTTCAGAGACACAGGGATGGTTCAATATATGTAAGTCAATAAATATAATACATCATATAAATGGACTTAAAGACAAAAGCAAACATCATCTCAATAGATGAAGAAAAGACCTTTGACAAAATACAAAATACATTCATGATAAAAGTTTTAGAGGTAACTGAGCCAGAGGGAGCATACCTCAACCTAATTAAGGGTATATACAACAAACCCACAGCCAACATAATTCTAAATGGAGAAAAACTGGAAGCATTCCTTTTAAAACCAGGAACCAGAGAAGCCTGCCAACTATCTCCACTCCTTTTTCAATACTATGCTTGAAACTTAACTAGAACAATGAGAAAAGAGAAGGAAATTAAAGGGGTACTGTATTAGAAACTTTTCTATTGCTGTGATAGAAACACCATGACCAAGGGAACTTATAAAAGAAAGAGTTTATTTAGCTTATGATTCCAAAGGGACAGGAGTCCATCATGGCAGGGAGGCATGGCGGCATTGGCGGCAGAGGTGGCTCGAGTAGGAGCAGAAGCTAAACTCTCACATCTTGGAGCAGGCACAGGAAACAGAGCATGATTGGAGATCAAGCAAGACTTAACTCTCTAAGCCAACCCCCAGTGACATGTTTACTCCAGCAAGGCCACACCTTCCAGTACCTCCGAAAACAGTGCCACCAACTCAGTACAAAATGTCCAAATACTTGGAGCTTGTTGTGAAAATTCTCATTCAAACCACTATAGGTACTAATTGGAAAAGAAGAGGTCAAATTATGCTTATTTACACATGATATGACATTACACAAAAGAGATCCCCAAAACTTCACAGGAAAATATCCAGAAACGGTCAACACTTTCATCAAATGGCAGGTTACAAAATCAATCTACAAAATCAGTAACTACTCTATATACATTTAGCGAGTCATCAGAGAAAGAGTTCAGGGAAATAGTTAATTCATAATAGCCTCAAAACTAAATATCTAGGGATAAACCTAATGAAAGACATTAAAAACCTATGAGAAATTTAAATCTTTGAATAAAAAGTTTGTGGAAGACTTAAGGAGATGAAAGAAGCTTCTGTGCTCATGGGTTGGGTAGAATTAATATTTTGAGCCAGGGTGGTGGCACATGCTTTTAATACCAGCACTCAGGAGGCAGAGGCAGGATCTCTGTGAGTTCAAGTCTAGCCTGGTCTACATATGGAGTTCCAGACAAGGTGGGGCTAAATGGGACCTTCTCTCACAAAAGACCAATAAAAATAGGTCATCCTACAAAAAGCATTTATAAATTCAATACAACACAAATAAAATTTCTGCATGACATTTTTTACAGAAATAGAAAAAGCCATCCTAAAATTCATATGGAAACACAAAAGACCCCAGAGGAAGAAGGAGCTTGAGAGAATGGGATAGTAGGAGACACATGTTATCAAGTGGGAAATGGGGAAAAGGGAGCTTCTTTAACTGGAGAGGGAATAGGAAGGATTATACAGAGGGGAATGATACTTGAGATCACACTTAGATGGTGTGAAAATCCAGAGGGAAAAACCTACTGAAAAGAATACATACAATATAGTTGAAGGCTTATAATAAACAGCAACAACAACAAAAAGCACAGTGCCAGGCAGGAGAAAACTTCCTTCAAGCTGTTGGTCAGGGTAGCCCAAGAGAATCCCAAAATAACATAGACTATTGCCACAGCCATTGATTGCCTTCTGAAAACAACTCCCTATTGCTGGAAACAGGTCATACTTCAGACATGGATTTGGAACAATCCATCTGGAAGTGGCCTAGAAGGCTAGCCCCCAACTAAAAGATTAGCTCTCATATTATCAAAGGGTACTATGCAAGCTGCCAAGGGAGAAAACCAGTCAATGGCTCTACCCAGCTGTAAAGCTTAATAAACAATGCCTGGGCAATCAAACTACTACTACTGGTAGGGTGGTGGCACAGTTTTTTCTTGGTGGCAAACAATGGCTCTATAATTGAACTTAAGGAAGTCACTCATGCCTGGAATGGCAGAGTTGAATGAGAGAATTGTTGTCTTTGATGCTACCTCTGAGTTATACAACTAAAACCCACCCATCACATTTCTTCGTACAAGGAAACTTTTGAGTTGAATAACTCCCGCTTAAATATTATGTTTGCATCCACACAAATGCAGATAAACACTGAACACCTTCTAAGAGACTTTTCTTTTGCAAGTAGGATGAACTTTTCATATCAATTTAATTATGAACTAAAACATTTTCATCTCTTCAAGTAGAATTAGTGATCTCCATGTGTTGACATTCAAAATTGCCAAAATAAAGTGTAGACTTTGCTGGAAAAATAGTATAAGAAGCATTGTTTTATTGTGCTGTGACTTACTTTTTAATACAGGGCTTATAACCTTTTTTAATAGCAAGTAAAGATTGTTCACTTCTATAGGGCAGACTACAATCATAATCCTTGGTTTGAAATAGAGCAAACTAAACCAAAAAGTTCCTTGATGTGTTATTTTTCTGTGAAGAATCCTATTTCAACTGAAATATTCGTCCTCAATATGTGACACTATCCTTTATTATTTACATGCAAAGTCACTTATTAAACAGCTAATATAACTGTCATTGAAAGTGGTATCTGAAAGAAACCTCTAATTCTGATTTAACTTTGATACAATTCATGGAAACTTTACATTTAAGATACCATGATTAACACCTGAAAGCTATTGTCATGTTTAAAAATATCCAAAATTTTTATGATGAAGGCTTTTATTCTAATTTTAATATATTATTTTAAAAGCTGATGTAAAATTAAAATGTATGTATAGAGCTGATATCTTAAACTAAAACAGAAAATCCCAACTTTATTGAATGAGTTGCTTAAAACACTTTTCTATAAGGACAGATTATTATTAGTCAAAGCCAAAGGAATGCAGTTTCTTCTACATGGAACTTTTTGGCAAATGAAAAATGTATTTTAAATTCTTTAGTCTTAATACTCAGAACAACCTAAACATAGCTCTTTTGGCAAAATTTTTAATTTCTGACATAAATTTTTTTTCTGCCAATTACTGTACTTTGTCACAGTCTCATCTAATTTTAATGATTTTTATACAACAATATCTTTAACTGTGTAACATTTAAATCAGCAGGATGTTTTAGAAATCAGACAAATGAAATTTATGGCATATAATTATAAAATTATTTGAAAAAAATGCCCATTTGTTTTTTATTATACCTATTCAGATTCAAAACTTTTCTTTGTAATATTTTTCTTTACACAAATTTCTACTATTAATTAGGAATTTATAAAATTTATAAATATTTTTAAAGCCTGGCCTGGTGGTAACATGCCTTTAATCCCTGCACTTAGGAGGCAGAGACAGGTAAATCTCTGAAAGTTCAAGGTCAACCTGGTCTACATAGCAAGTTGCAGGTCAGCTGGGCCTATAGGGAGCCCCTTTCTGAAAAAAAAACTAATTAAAACAATAAAAATAAAATTCATAAAATTTTGCAATAGCTTTTACATAAATTTATACTACTAATATAAATAAGTTTAATAGAAGTAGCAATGAGTTATATTATAAAAATTTGACTAGCTGATTTATTTTTTCCAGACCTCTTGGTTTTTGACATAAGAATTTTTATTTCAACTAGATTATAATGAAATACAATTTTTGATTTCTCTATTAAACATTGCAGGAGACAATAATTCCTATAAATGATGCCTGCTTTATCTCTTTCCTTTTCTTTCTTTTTTTTCTTTCTTTTTTCTTTCTTTCTTTCTCTTTCTTTCTTTTTCCCTCCCTTCCTCTCTTCCTCTCTTCCTCCCTTCCTCCCTCCCTCCTTCCCTCCCCCCTCCCTACCTTCTTTCCTTCCCTCCTTTCTTCCTTTTTGAGGCAAGACCTTACTATGTAGTCCTTGCTGTCCTGGAACTCCCTTTGTAGGCCAAGCCGGCCTAAACTCACAGATTTTTCAAAGTTTCTGCCTCTCACGTGCTGAGATTAAAGGCATGCGCCAACATGCCTGGTATGATGTCCATTTTTATTTTAGACAATTTCATATAGCGTAATGAAGAAATGAAAAGCTTTTAGTGTTTTTCTTTGTGGAGCTTGTCAATCATATTTCTGCTCATTCCTATGTTATACACATTTGTCATAGCTGATCTGGAGATCTGTCATATCAAAGAAACTAGAAATTATTTGGGGGGGGAAAAATGAGGATACAAACTTTCTGCCTAATTTTGCATTTCATAGGATCCTCCAAATGTGTCTCCATATTAAATTCACAATGTCTTTTTGTAGAATTGCCTATATTACAGTTTAGGTCCAAAATTTGGTCGTATAAAAACATTTCCCATGTTAGAGAACTTATATGTATCTGTATCTTGATTAGCCTTGAGATTATTCTCCCATCTCAGTTTCCCATTTCTGAGACTGCAGAAGTGTATTACAAACTCGTTACTTCATGTTAGTGATTACTCTGCCTTCAGGTCTGTTTCCTTTTAGTCATTCTACATGCATTGCTCCTAAACTCTTTATCTCGTCTAATAAAATCTCAATACTGTTGAAAATCATTTAGCAATTACTTTTTAATCTTACCAGGGCACATACCTAATAAGCAAGCACTGCTCTCTCTATTTTTCCCAGGAGGCTCTGCTTTGTACAGCTCCGTGCCTTTATAGTTATTCTTCCTGTGACAGAAGCAACCGCTTCTAATGTTAGAAGGAAATAAAAGAACATGAGATACTATTAAAACGGTAATATCGTCCAATTTGAAAATTCTGGATTTAGAAAAATTCTCTTTCTCTCTCTCTATATATATGTTTATATAAAATACGGAAATGTATATTTCTATTGTGTAGTATATGCAGTTGAAAACATTATGTGTACATACAATGTAAGATATATAATTCTTATAGGAGTATTTTTCCACTTAAACAACTTGAATGAAAAGTTTTATTCCGAGAAAACAGTAGATGCGTTCATTGCACATACAAAAACCTCTGTAAAAATTACTAAAGCAAATATATTTTTTTAAACAAAACTTTTTGAGTATTATTATTTGTTCTTATTTACCATGAAGCAATAACATAAAAATCATTAAAATATGCATGGAAAAGAAAATGATTTGATCTTGGTAATAATTGATTTCTCTTTTTTTTTAAGAGTTATGGAAACAC
Source organism: Nannospalax galili (assembly GCF_000622305.1). Lineage (NCBI taxonomy): Eukaryota > Metazoa > Chordata > Mammalia > Rodentia > Spalacidae > Nannospalax > Nannospalax galili. The sequence goes on from NW_008336901.1 coordinate 1,367,049, forward strand.
TTTAGCAGTCCTCGTCGTGAAGTATCACTCCTTTTAGTCTATTTGCTCTGATCTCCTCTAGAGTGTACATAGTACATCGTGCTTAAGCTCTCTGTTCACTGCCCTAGCATACTGTCTACTTCATTGTTTACCCAACACTGTTCCCTCAACCAAGTAAGTTGCTCTCTTCTTTTATGTCAGATATATAACACAGCATGAACTATGATATGTATTGTTTCAGATACTAAAGTAAAGAATACCCATGAATTGTATATCTTCAGTTTAATCATTGTCATTTGTCCACAGACATATTGTACAAGTGTATCACTCAAAGAGATATTTATGTTATGGTTTCTACTGTTACTTCTCAAAAATAAGAGTCTCCCTGTGATGGTTACTGTTGATTGTCAACTTGATTTGATTCAGAAGCATCTATGGTATTTGTGAGGCACGTGTGAGGGAATTTTCAGTGAAAATTAAATGATGGAGTTCGAGAAAAACCCACCTTGAAATGGTCAGCATCACTTCATGGGATGGAGTTCTTGACTGAATGAAAACTAAAGCAAGCCATCTGAACACAGAGAGCCCTCTTTTTCTTCATCTTGATCTACCCAAATGGAGCAACTGACTTCACTTTCCTGCTGCAAAAGCCACACATGAGCCACCACCATCCCAGTTCCTTTCCTGCAAAGATGGACTCTCAAACTGTGTGCCAGCAGAAACACTTCTTCCTTGAGTCACTTGTTGTCACATATTTGTTGGACATAATGAAACACATAATTAGTAGACTTCACATAATTAATAGATTAGACTCCACAAGCAGTTTCTCAATCTCAGTGGAAAAAATTTCATACTGAAAAAAAGAAAAAGATGAGCGTTGCTGCTCCTAGTTTTTAACTACCTTTGGCCTTCCAGTATGTAATGTGTTTAGAATATTTTTTTCCATTCTTTGTCTTTCCTAGGAATTCCATACGACTTTTAATGCTCATGAAAATAGTGTGTTTATGATGATTTATGACTCAACAGACATTCATTCCTGATCTTTTAACTCTTGGGTCATGTAATTTATTCCCAATATTACAGATCATTAACTAATACCATTTATCTTTAAAATACTGAGAATTGTTGTAGTTTTTGAAGACTTATGTATATATTGCCACAAACAATGGAGTAGGATAAGAGAAATATACCAATCTATATTTTAAGATGTCAGAGGTTCAAAATCATTATCATAAGGCTCATGTCAAAATACTCAAATTTTTGTTAAATAAGGTAATATTTAGAGGTTCTAAGGACTAAGTTGTATTCTTCATTGAACTGAGGCAATGGTTCCTATTAAAACCTTCTGACGTTGTAAGTGGCTAATGTTTCAGGTATGTAGTTGATTATGTTTAAATGGAATTCCCTGAACAGGTTGTCGTCCAATGTTATACATCATTTAATCAGTATTGAGTAATGCCTAAAACTAAACAAAGCATTAGAAAGTTTAGGGGGAAAACCAAACATCACTTAGATTTTGATGTTATGTATCTTATTTTATTCTTTACCATGACAATGTAAAATTAGCATAATTATCTTAATAAAGGAGTAAACAGATTCAGAGATTTTAAGTTCTTAATATTTCTGTCATCAGAGCTAGGGTTCAATACTGTGTGATTCAGTCTAAAAAAGCTTTATCATTCTGTGAAATCATGACATATCCAAAATAAATATTAGAAAGATGTAATGCTGTTCAAAATAACTAACATTCACATAAATTACTTTATGAAGTGCCCTTGACCATGAATATAACAGACTCGTTTTAAAATGAAAAAACTAAGTTTTCTTTCCTTGCATTTGTTAATGATAGATGTGAACTTTAAACAGTGTCTATCTAGCAATAAATTGTTAGAAGTACTACCATTTGTTTTGTTGATGCTATGTATAAATGAGTATTTAGGAAGGAGCTTCATTTATTCTTTTATTTATTATAGCTTAACAGTTACAAAACATTATGTACTACATAATGTACTGCCTACAGAGAATGAATAATTACCTAGTACAGGGGGTTCTAAATAAGACCTACACCAACAAACAGATGCTAGTAGGATTTGGGCTCCTGGTTTTGCTTGCAGGAACTCATTAAAAGATAAGTGGAAAATGAAGTCTGTCCCCTGGTAGCAGAATTTCTACCCTTCAGGCAGGGAAGCTTATTTTTGGACAACGGCAATAACTCCTACAGTAGATAGTAATCATTCTTGTATTTATAAACTCTTTATAAATCATTACCAGGCAGGCAACTTAACGGCTTTCTCTATGTGTACTTTCAGGCTATTTAAGAAAAGTAGGAACAAACCAGAAATTTTCATATAGTCTTCCCCTCAGTAAATTTCCTAATTCAATCTTAGGGAATCATATTGTGGTCTATTTGTGTACTCTTAATGACTTTCCACTATCTGCAAAGCAGCATTATATTCCAGCTGTGTAGACACAGAAATTTGTATTGGAACTGTGGTTGACAGGAAGAAAGTCATGATTGAAACCAGGTGCAGATCATTACACTTAATAGAGCTTTTCTCTCCCTACTTCTTAGCATCTTAATGATGCTACAAGTAACTCCTTCCAACTCACAAGTTTGCAGGGACCTAAATGAAGTAATAACAGGGGTTCTTTTGTCAAATTTAAAAGAGTTCAATTTTATTCTTCAGTAGACAACATGTTTTGATTAGCACATACTCTTAAATAATGACAAAGAAGTGAAGGCCAATACACACTAGGGAATTTTGTAGATTAGCAGGTATCCAACCACAGTAAAGAAAAACAGGTTTTGCTTTAAGAAAGACTAAGAAATATATAAGTACTCCCTGTTCAGAAAATAAAAGAGTATTAGTTACTTTTTAAATGTATTCGTATGTTTCTGTACAGGCTTCTGCCACAGTGTACATGTGGAAGTCAGAAGACAGCTTGCAGGAGTTGGTTCTCAGTCCTCTCCTTCCACCATGTGAGCTCTAATATTGAATTCAGATCATCTAACTTGGCAGCATGTGCCTTTATTCACTGTCATTTCACAAATAAATATTAATTATTTTAAAAGGTACACTGCCATAAATAAGTTACCAATAATTTAGGGTAATGTATTTATATCTACAGAATTTTCTGTTTATAAGTAATGAATGAATTAGTCCCTTAAATTGTGAAATTTCAAATTTATATTAAATTTATTTCCTTTCGAATTACCAAAATGTATAAAAGTGTAGAAATAATCATACTTAATTTTTATGTTCTATTAGTGTTTGTAATTTAACAGTCAGGCTAATTGGATGATAAAACATATAGATCAAGCTATAAATTATAATATGATTATAAATCAGATAGCTAGTAATATGACACTTAAGAGTATTTTTAGGTATCCTTTCCAGTCCGAACAGAAGAATTAAGCATAAAATAGCAAGATCTGAAAAGCTGAAACTGCTTGAGGAAAAAATAGGGAGTATCATTCACCATACAGGCAACGGTAAAGTCTTTCTGAGTAGAATTCCTCTTCCTCAGGAAATAACGCCAACAACTGACAAATGTGAACTCCTGAAAATTAAAACCTTGTCTACTTCAAAGGAAACTAACAATTGAATGAAGAGGGAGACCATAAAATAGGGAAAAATTTTCACTAGCTGTACATCTGACAGACACTAATATTTAGAATATGCAAAGAACTAAAAATGTAAGCAAATAAATGGCAAAAAAGAAACAACCTAAGCCAGATGGGCTATGGAAATAAAGGACCAGACAGTTTGCAAAATGAAGAAATACAAATAGTTCATTAATATTTTTAAAAGGGCTCAAAATACTTAGCCACCAGAGCAATAATTTTTAAATAGGTATGTTTCAGTTGGAAAATATTTAGAGATAAAAGAAACTAATAAAGGTCCATAAAGAGTAATTCACAGAAGGGGAGACAGAATGCAGAGATACATGGGGAAGGGGAATGATGGATAGGACAGGTTCAGTGGGGGTGGGAGGATAGGGGTAGGACAGAAGAGGGAATAAGAGAAGAAATAAGTAATACAAAAGCTTTTCTGAAAACATCATATGGAAACCTACTATAGAAACTTTTTTCAATGTATACATATAGAATATAAAAAGAGTTTAAGTGTAGCTCCCTATAACATGGCTGCAATGGCCCTAATTTATACCACAGGCTAACAATCGAAAAGCTGAATGCCAGGAATGGACACCTTCTTTTACAGTTGTTGACTAGACAGATCTCATAGGCCCTCAAACATTACTGGCCACTGTTATTGCACTTACTTGGTTACCCACCAGAACCTGACAGGAAGACACTACATACCTGAGTCACAGAACAATCAGGGAGAAATCAGGATCATACTAACCTCAAAGCTACAGCTCTGCTGACTAGCTTTCAGAGTACTAGAAGGGACTATGATTGTAAATGGCAAAGAAAGGTAATTGTCAACCTTAGCCAGCTGAGAACCCTGCAAGCTACAATATCAGTTGATTTGGCAAATTATGCGCTCTGGTGCAATAGTGCCATTAATAATATGCCATTAATAATATTGGAGTAGCTAAGCAGCTTGCAATTGGATTTAAGGTTTCCTCCATAATAGGAAGTCTATGCCTGACAGTGTTATCAGGGCCAAGAGCCTGTGGCTAGGCAGGTAACAGGCTACATGTAGAACGTACTACTATCATTATGCTAAATAGACATAACATTATTGACTAATAATGACTTACTATTGTACCCATCTATTAGTGCATCTCTCAGATCTCTTCAGAGACAGTTCATTTGGCAGCTGATGACAATTAACACAGGGATGAACAAATTGTCATCATGAGGAGCATAAGAGCCTGCAGAATGCTTACCTGGCCACCTATATTGCACCCTCTCTTTTCAAGACTCAGGGATCATTGTGGAAGAGGGGGTTAAAAGATTGGAAGAGCCAGAGGTAGTAGATAAATACACAGAAAATGTTTTCTTAACACCACAGAGTTTATGACAGTATACACAAGACCTGTGTAAAACCAAGACAGAGTAGGGTCCAGCATGGATTGGGTAGATATACAGGAAGCCTCAGCCCTAGCTGAGGATCTATTGGCAATTGATCAATGCTGGGAGAGGTAAAGTCAGTTTTCCTTACAGGTATGACATCTGGTAGGTTGATCAGATTTCATGGGATAGACCCACACTCAAAAGCAGTTAGGAAACAGATAACACTCAGGGCTTTCAAAAGATGACAATAGAGGATATGAAGACAAGGATGTAGTGAAGTGCTGGGGGGAGGGGTCTGGATATGAACAAAATATACTGTATGAAATTCTCAAATCAGGAAAATAATAAATGCTTACAAGGATGTGAGGAAAGAGGAACTCTTATAACTGGTGTATGGTATAAACTAGTACAGCCACTTCGTACACTGAACCTTTCCTAAAAAAAGGTAGAAAATAGCAATCTATAAAGGAACACACAACACACACACACACAC
>NW_008336901.1:1372588-1395952 GCF_000622305.1 Nannospalax galili
GATGTTGCACATTCATGATCATTTTTGCTCTATTCACAATAGTCAAAAATTGGAATCAGCCAATATCCATCAACTGATGAAGGGATGAAGGGATAATGAAAATATCATACATACACACAGTGGGATTTTATTCAACTGTAAAGAAAAATGAAATTATAAAATTTGAAGGTAGATGAATGAACCTGGAAAAATTTTACAAAGTGAGGTAACCTGGGCCCAGAAATACAGACATAGACTGTCTCATATTTGAATCTTAACTTCAAACTTTTAGATTTCTGTGTTAACTTGGAGTGACTGTACAGACCAGAAGTCTAGAAAGTAGCTAATGCATGTAGGGGAAGAGGCCTTAGGGGAAGGGGAATTGTAGAACACATGTGATATGAAAGTAGGGGGTGGAGAAGAAGTTTAAATGGGATAGGAGAGTGGGGATGGGTAGAACAGAGGGAAGGGGGCAGGGTGAACCAAAACTAAGGATGTATGAAAAAGCCATATGGAAACCAACTAGCTTCTACTTTAATTAAAAGTATATTTTAAAAACTGTTTGAATTGAGGCATGTCGCATGTGTGGATAATACTGCTCCCAGAAGACATAAATTATTAAACAAAAATCCAAGTGTCAGATGTCAAATACTTTTGAGTTGTTGGTCAAGGAGTTCCCCCAAATCACCAAAGAGTAGAAACTGTTGCTATTATTCTCGGCTGCCCCTATCGCTAAAGAGCTCATACACCTTGTTTATAGGACATAGAGAAATCAAGCTGAAATTGAGCTAAAGAATTCTTCTCTGATAACTAGCTTTCAAAGTACTGGAACATTATATGCGGGCTGCTCAGGGAGAAAAGCATCACAGCACTGATCCAAAAATCACCAAGCTCTAAGTCCAGGAACAACCTTCCAGGAAAGATGTGCCCACTGATGCAATAGTGGCATGACTGTTTAGGGGTAGCCAAATGCTTTCTGATTGGCTTAAAAAGCCTTAAAGTCCCATTATTGTAAATCTGGTCAAAAACCTATGGCCTAGGAGGTCACCGACACTAGGTGGGAACTTGCTGCTATTGTTTTGCTATATAGACCTGATGTTAAATTGCAGAGATTCATCCCTAAATAGGACAGCTATATCACCCCTTCTGAAGCTCCAAAGACATCGTGGAGGAGGGGGAGGAAAGAATGTAAGCTATGGGAATGTAAAGATGAAAAAGAGTGCTGTGAAAATCTCCTCTGGACATTGCATGGCTGCTGTACCCATGACCTTAGGATCAGGGGCTAAGTACATGAGACCATCACAAGATCAATGCTCTATCACAGAAAAAAAGGGCTGGTAAGCACTCATCCCTGCCTGAGGATCTATAGACAGTTAATGGCTGAGCTGATGAGGGAAAGAGGTTACTTTCCTCATTGGTAGCTACCTTTTAGTTGCCTATATTCAAGTAAGTAATCCCCCACAAGTGTTCATGCAGGGAGGCCTAGTTAAATGCAGTAAACTACAAAGAAACGAATTTAAAAGACGTGAACTTTAGAGGGGAATTTATTGTGAAGGAAAAAGTGCTCTGAAGGAGAGGAAACAGATAAGAGAGGAGAATATGGTTAAAGAATAATATATATATTTAATAAGTTTTCAAAAAATCAAAAAACTTAAAATCACTATCTGATTAGCATTGGAATATTTATTCTTTTTAGTAATTGCATTTCTCCTTTCTGGATGCCATAAATAAATAAAAACAAATTGAGTAGATACCTGCTTAAATTTCATATTTACTATTTTCATTTTTATGGAAATAGCAGCAGAGAGTGCCAATGCACATAATCACTTAAAGCTGAACCCTGAGCTATAGCTTAATAATTTCTGTGGCTTAATAAGTTTTGTGCATTTGTGTCACTGAAAGCTGCTTGAAACAGTAACACCACATAGCCTCATGCTGATTTCCACTCTGCTGATTTCCCCATGGTAAATTGTAACTTTCCTTTTCTTTTCATTATATTTGTAGAGGATAGCAATTTGAAGGTGAAATGTTTTGTTCTTTTTATTAAGAATTCCCAGAAGTAAAACATCTACAAACATCCTTATAATTCTATTTGGAGTTAATGGTGAAATTATATGAATTTTCAATGTCACATAGCTAAGCAGCAGATGTAGAATGCAAATCCACCTGTCATAGCCCCAGAATCTGCTTTTAATTATAGTATGCATATGAAAGGAAGACCTCTTACTTGATAGAATTAATTAATTTCTCTTGTGTAACAAATGACCCCAGTAGGATAGATTTTTGTTTATTTGTAGCCTTTCATAATATTCTTTTACTCCTGATTGAGAGTGAAATCTGTGACTAGATATTAACTGAACAGTATGGTCGGGGTGATGTGATGCCACTTCCATGATTATACTACTTCCTTAAGACTGCTGATGATGTTTTACTCCAGGGCCTCTCCTTGCTGGCTTGCTATGAATGCCTGCATGTCAAGAAATAATGAAAGCCTCCAGGATCTGTGGATCGCCTCTGGATATAGTGGGTTAGTTCTAGGAACTGTGGGTATCCATAACCCACCAAAGATGATCTCTAGCCCAAATGAGTAAGAAACAAAGCCCTCAATCTTATTATCACAAAGAAATTAACTTTCTGGTCAAACTTTCAAATGACTGACTACTGCTCAACTGCAAGTTTCCACGACCTCTAGCAAAGGACCTAGTTAGACAACGCTCAGATTTTGACAAAAAACTGTGAAATGAGAATTATATGGTGTTTTAAATCACTAAAATTGTTGCAATTTATTGTGCAACAAGAGGTAATGAATACAACCTCCCTCTATGTCTTGACATGATCACTATTCACTTAACTACTCAGTTCTGCAGGTTTGCACTGGGTTTCATCCTTCATGCTTAGATAGATCCTGTAGAGGTTATACATGAGTCTGTGATCACTGGTTAATAAATATACATAGTTCATAATGGTTTGGGGAAAAAAAAAAGAAAAAAAGTGCTTAAGAAAATTGGCTTCTCTGGCAGAGGTCCTGGGTTAGATAACCAGGACTCACATAATGGCTAACAACTGTCCATAACTCCAGATCTAAGGAATCTGACACCCTCTTCTGAACTCCATGAAGCACTGCATGACACAGGTGCCCTTACATACATGCAGGAAATGCACTCATACACAAAAATAAAAATAATAAATAAAATATTTTTTTGAAGTTTCGGTTAGCTTGAAAGACAACAGTATCCTCTCTTTGTAACTTTTCATCCTTCAATAGGGTATTCAAACTACTCTAAGACATAGACTAGTTTCTATGATCAATGTGAGAAAAAGCACACATTTTATACTGCTTTTCAAGACTCAACTAATACAGACTTAACAGAGCTTAGATGTGTCTTAAGGAGGGAGATTGTGAATTATTCTGACAACTTTTTGCAACCTAGCTCTCTGACGTTCTCTGTCTCTGTAAGTTATACTATTATCTACCCAGTTGATAAAATCTGAAATTTAGGAAACATCCTTGATGCCTCTTATTCTCTCATTTCTCACTTTACTTCTCTACCTTTGTGACCCCCAAAACAATTGTGACTTATCTAATCCATGACACTAATGCCCCTCATCACAACTGCTTCAATATTTCTGTCATTCTGCTTCCTACTTCTATTCAGTTTCCTTCATTCTGTCGTCCATGTACACAAGAAAGATGGTATTTTGTTATACAAATAATAATATATAATTGAAAATAATTTTGGCCTTTGAACAACATATGGGTAAAAATATTTAGGAATAGATAGGGAACATTAGCACACTAATGGCCTTTAATCCCAGCAATTGGGAGGCAGAAATAGGTGGATCTCCATGAAAAGGAGGCCAACCTGATCTATATAGTGAGTTCCACACAAGCTGGGGATACAGGGAGACCCTGCTTCAAAACACAAACAAACAAAAAAATAGAAAGGACAACTAAATAAAGCTCATAATCTGGAGGAGATGCACACTTGAAGTTATGCCATAGGCAACAGCATGGGATTATTTTGTAAATGAAGAATTCTTGATTGGAGTCTTTCATTGAAAGAACCATTTTTATAATACTACACATACAGGATAGTCTATTGAATAAGGCAGGCAAAATAGTCTTCAGTCTCATGTTCTCTTTTATACTATCTTCTTGAAGAAATAGTACCTTGGACTGCCTGTCAGATTTAAATAAGTTTAGGAGGATGTGACTGTTTATAGTTGACTAAGTTTCTTTTGTTTAGGTTGAAATGATTTCCAAGCTGAAGGAAACTAACAGAGGAGCATACATTTTATCTGTGAGGAAGGACTCAACAAAGACTATGAGGAACGAAATATTCAAGATTTCCCAGACAGGTAAATATACTTTACAGCCTAAAAATAGGACAAAATTAAAAATTGATATAACAAATTAAAGCAAATTTCATAAAAGGCAAGGTGTAGATATTTTATTCTGTTTTTTAAAAGAATTTCATGTATAAATACAATATTTTATAACCACATTTGCTCCCTTTATCCTCCTTTATCCCCACTCTCTCCCTGTGAACCCTTTCTTCTCAACTAGGCCACCTCCTACTTTCATGACCTCTGTTCCACTGTGTCTAGTTAATGCTGTTTGCATGTCCATGGGTAGCGGATTATTTGCAAGAACATAGGTAACTTGCCAGTAGTTACATGATTAAAGAAAGCAATATCCCTTTTTTGACAAACATTAACTGCAAATAACTCTTCTGGAAAGGATGAGACTTCATGGACCCCTCCCCCATGTATATTGCTGGGTTCAATGCATGCAGAACTTGAACAGGTATACACAACTCTTGTGTATTATGACCTCAAAGGCCATGACATGTTCAGAAGGTAGTGGCCCACAGTACTCCTTATCCTCCACCTCTGATTTTGATGTTTTATGTAAGAAGAGTATACTAAAAAGGAAAGTCTGAAAACTAGCAGCAGGTTAAATGATTACTTGTTTCTGTTTATGAGAATAGTTGATGTGGAGTGCAGGTGGGAATGAAGGATATAATTCCACATATCCAGCTTGTTTTTAAACAAATTAACATCCTATATTCTAGGAGCTAATGTGAATCTAAACAAACTTTGCCAAGGCAGCAGTGTGAGAAGGAAAATTAATGCTGTTGCATGAATATGGCATTCAAGCTTTGATGGCCAAAGTGGACAGATTTGTTCTCACTCATGGAAGTTGGGGCAGAATTTACATTCACAGTAGCATATGTCATACTTAGTAGAGAATATTCTAGACTGAAAATACATTTTTAATAATTTAAATACAAATCAGTCGTAAAGGAACAATACATAAATCAAAACAAACCAATTTCAAACGATTAAATTCTGAAGAGACATACCTGAAGAGAAGATGAATGATACGTTACAAAGTGCTCAGCATCACTTGTCTTCATAACACTGCAAATGGAAACCACAGAGGGCAAAACCCTCACTCCAATAAATAGTTACCTTAAGAAGAAAAAACGGAAAGAAATTCTGGGGTAGAAATGAAGAAATGTAAAATCCTGTAGACAGTTGGCATGAATGTAAATTAATATATTTATTGTGGAAAACATTACTTCTGTTTCTCAAAAAATTATAAATAGAACTGTTAAGTGATCAAACAGTATTGGGTATATAACAAAAGAAAATGAAATCAGTGTCAAAAGGATATTTGTGTATTCTTGCATTTATTTCAGCACTATTCAGAATCAAACTAACAGGTCAACAATGGGTGACTGGATAAAGAAAATGTAGTATATGCATGTATAATACAATACAGAGATTAAAAAAAAAACAATAAAATCTGGGCCAGTCAAATGGCTCAGTGGGTAAAGGTATTAGCCACCCATCTTGAAGACTTATGTTCAATCTTTGAGACCTATACAGTAGAAGGGATGAACCAATTCCCACATTTCTCTTCCATCTTCCAGATGTGTGTTACTGACACATACACACAAGCACTAAATCAAAAATACTTTATGGAATCACAAAAGACCCTGGATAGCCAAAACAAAGTTGAGCATAAAGAACAATGCTATGGGGATTACCTGCATAGGCCTCAAAATATGTAACTGAGCTATAGTTATAAAAACAGCATGGCACAGTCAGAAAAACAGGTATGTTGGTCATTGGAACATAATATAAGGCTCAAACATCAGCTCATGCAATTTTAACCACCTGTTATTTGACAAAGTTACCCAAAACACACTCTCTTGAAGGCAGACAGTATCTTAAACAAATGGTGCTGGCAAAACTGGATCTATACTTATAGAAGAATGGAACTAGACCTTTATAACCCTGCACAGAAGTCAGCTCCAAATGGGTCAAAGACTTCAATGTGAAACCTAAAACTCTAAAAGTGTTAGAAAAAAACATTGGCAGTAAACAAAAATATTTACGTGTAGGAAAGGAAACAAGTTGCTCAGGAAGCAAGCTCAACAATCAACAAATGAGACCTCATTAAACTAAAAATACTTCAGTACAGCAAAAGAAACAACTAAGGAAGTGAGGAAGAAATCCACTGAGTAAAAAATATTCTTCACCCTTTACACAATAGACAGAAGACTAATATCCAGATTATATGAAGAACTGAAAGAAAACCAAAGAAACAAGAAACAACCCAATGAAAAGATGGGTTAAGGACCTGAACAGAGAGTTCTCAAAGAAATCAAAATAGCAAAGAAACACCTTTAAAAGTGCTCAACATCCATAGTAATTAAAGAAATACAATATCAAAACCACTTTAAGATTTCGTCTTGCCCCAACCAGACTGGCTAAGATAAAAAAAATAAAACCACCAAATGCAGGCAAGGATGTGGATAAAGAGGAATGCTCATTCACTGTTGGTGGGACTGCAAACTTGATCAGCCACTATGGAAATCAGTGTGAAGAACACTTAAAAATCTAAAAACAAATTCACCACATGATGCCATATACCCAAAGGACTCCTCCTACTGCAGAGATACTTGCGCATGTGTTTGTTGCTGCTCTTTTCACAATAACTAAAAAATGGAAGCAACCCAAATGTCCCTCAGCTGATGAATGGATAGTGAAAAATGTGGTACATTCATACAATGGAGTTCTACTCGTTGGTAAAGAAAGATGAAATTATGAAACTTGCTGGTACATGAATGCCCCTTGAAACCGTTGTGTGAAGTGAAGTAACACAGATTCAGAAAAACAAGACACATAGGTTCTCTCTCATTTTTTAATCTTAGCACCAAATTCTTGTATATGGGTATATATCCTGATGTAAGGACAGGAGTCAGAAGGATGGAAATGAACCATGGAGGGAAAGGGAAACAAGGATCCTGGAAAAGAGGGATAGTAAGAGACAGATGTTACAAGAGGAAAATAGGTGTGTTTAACTGGGTAAGCAGGAGGGAAGGTATACAAGGAATCATGTGAGTAAAAGGGAAGAAGGAAATCAAGGGGTAGGGGTCAGGTAATACCAGGTGGGGAATGAGGAAAAAAGGGGTACTTTAACTGGGAGGGAGGAAAGGGAACTAGATACAGAGAAAGAAATAAGAAAGAGTTAATAGCTGTAACCTAGACATTCCTATGAAAAGCTGGAGATCCAGGGTGAGCACGAGTGAGGGTAGAGCACACTGGAAAAAAAAAAGGGTAGAGCCACCACCATACTGAGCTCTGGCAAATGTGTGTGTGGGGGTGCTGCTGGTGAAGTCTGTGGGAGGCATATGGCACGTGTATTTCAAATATGGAAAAGGAAAAGCCTATAAGAAGCCATGTCATTGTAAGTCATCCCCTCCAAAATGTCATATAAACTATGCAAAATACAAATAGAATGTCTTATTTTGGTTTGTCAGTCTGTGTCAGGAAAGGGAGACCCTGAATTATCATGGGCCTCCCAGGGGGAAGGGGAAAATTTAGTGAAACAATAGCTGAAGACCAAGTAATGAGAATCAGTGCCAGGCAGCAGCAACTACCCTTTAAATTGTTGGTTAGGGTAGTCCAAGAGTCCCTCCACATTACACATGCTATTGCCACAGCCCATGATTATCTCCCAGAACATGAAGGTAAGACCATAATGCTGAAGACAGCATATATTTTGGATGCAGGACTTCAAGCAATAGAGATGGAAGTGACCTGGAAGCCTCCTCCCTGAAGACCACCTCTCATAGTTTTGTAGGATACTATGCAAGCTTCTAAGACAGAACATCAATTAATGGTCCAACACCAGATTTAAAGTCTAATAACCACACAATAACTGGCACAGGAAACAATATTGATGCAGTAGTGGCACTTTTATCTTGCGGTAATCAGCAGCTACTTAATTGGACTTAAAGCCCACTAATTGAGAGGAAACTCATGTGTGGAGCTGAAAACATAGCCAACTATATATGGTAGGAGAAGTCATAGATCCTAGAGAAAACCCTATGTCTGTCATATCTCTAGACAAATATGATTTCTTACTGTTTACTGAATATGGATCCTTATATTCACAGACAAGTATACCAGTCACCGCTCATCGAAGAAGTCTATTTTACAAGACTATTTCAGAGTTCCACAGCTGGTCACACACAGAAAATAGATGTCTTTAAATGTCCAATGCTAAGTGACACATATACAGTGAAACCTCTACACCTGAGGCTCATGGAACATAGTGGACCTGGGGGTAGAGAGAATGACAATTCGTCTCTCAACTCTCACCAGTGAAGCTTCCTTGTGCAACAGAAGGTGATGAACCACAAGGGACCAAATTGTATAAACTTAGGGAATGCAGAGTGTGTGTCCCTGGGTAAGCCTCTTATATTAACCTCAGCTACCCGAAGCTGAAGAACCACTGAGAAACAGTGGACAGAAAGACTAAGAGCCAGTGTCGGTGCATTAGCATGAAGAAGCAGAGTCTTCCAGGGGATCTGGGAACTTGCCAGTATCAACTTCAACCTTAGCTGAGGAACTATTGGCAGCTGATCACTGCTAGGGGAGACAGGGTTGATCTTTTTTTTTAATTTTTATGTTTTAGAAGAAACATTTTATTACAGCTTTAATATACTCAATAAGCATTTCCAGAACAAAGATACATGTCTTTCAAAAGTGGCTATAAAATGTTTAGGTTCACAGTTGAATTAATTAATACATTAACTATTTATTAATTGAACTCAGTTTTCAAACCCTATAACACATAAAATTGAGTGAGTCTTTAACCTTTAAAAAAGATCTCCATTTCATTTTAAAATATACTGTCTTACAGAAAGACTCATTGTTTTTGCTAATAACACTTAGATGTTGGTGCATGCATCTCTAATCTATATGTACCTGTTTATTACTAGTCATAGTTGGTTGCACTCAGATCCTTGGCACCTGTGTATGGATATAAAGTCAAGTAGATTTCAATGGTAATGTCTATCACCTCTACTAATTAACATGACATAAATTTTTATGCTTCCTTCTCAAATATAGCTCATTTTTTTAATTCGTTGATTTTTTTGTGTGCATATCACACAGAACATCCCAAACCATCTTATTCATCTATTCACCCACTTCCCAGATGGCACCCACCCATACCCTCCCCCCCCAAAAGAGCCCTTATACTCTGTCATCCCTGTGACTGTCCACTGTGTTGTCAGCACCCTCAGTGGTTCTCCAGTACTTGTCCATCTGGTGAATCTAGTCAGCCTATCTAGAGGTCTTTGTTTTAGGAAGGTCAGCTGTTCCTCATCTAGCAGCAATAAGTTGTCAATATTCCTTTAGATAAGATTGGGGTCTGCTGCTCATTTTCCCAGTTCTATACTGGGTTACTATCTGGGAGTCTCTTGGGTCACCCTGGCCAACATCTCAAAAGAAGGTATCTCCTGTCTGGCATTGTTTCTTGTTATGTATCCTTTAGCTATACATAAGGACTCTTAAAAAATTATATTGACCCCTTTAATATTTGATTATACATTCCTTTGGGAAGTTTAAGGCCATACAGTTGTCCCAGATAAACCAATTTATTTTTACTCTCAAGGCCATTTGAGGACCTATTCCTCAGGGGTCACATGGGCTTGGGAGGAGCCCCTGGCTCCTTTCTTTTACCAGTTCCATCTATATGAAGATAAGCCAAAGGTCCTACTCGGCCATGGCTGGCTTTGCTTGGATGCATGGAGGAAATTCCACCTCTGTGTTGACCCACCGCTTTGTAGACTGGACACTGGTTCAAGCCCATCTCATGTGGTCTACATGGCTCCTTGATGAGGAGGGGAGGTGACTCACCACAGTTACAGGTAATTTTGAGAGATACTCATAGTCCCCTGGAACTAGTCGACCTAGGAAAACAAGGAACAAAAAGTGTCCTTTATGTCCCTCTGACCAAATTAGTATAGGCCTCAAAGTATGCCTGTTAAACATCCAATAATGTAAGTTCCACCAGTCTGGTACTTTTAATTACCATGTGCCATGTAGATAAATCTTGGGAAAAGACCAGTTTTTCTCAGATAAACTTTGCCTAGACATATATTTCTTGATTTGGTATGTATAATTTGTCAGTAGGTTGTTGGATTAATATGGTTCCTTCTGGTTTTTAAAACTAGCTAGGCGTTATCTCTCTCATTGTCTAACCCTTCCACCATGGTTTCCCCACTTAAGGGGCTCACATTTCCCCCCTTTATCCCTTAACAGTACCCTTCTCCTATGGCCTTACCTCTCTTGAGCTCTTTCTTTCCCTTTATCCCCTAGGTTCCTTGTGTAACCTTCCCTCCCCCTTCCCCTTAAAATAACCTCATTATTATCCATATCTCCCTTGTTAACACCTGCTTTCTACTGTTCTTCTCTTTCGGGTTCTTTCTTTTCCTTTACCTCCCTGGTTGCTTTCCATTATCCTGGTTCCTGTAGTTATGTCTGGATACATACTCATTTATCAGGGTTTGGTTCTAGGATCCACATATGAGGGAGAACATATGCATTTTTCTGAGTCTGTAACTTCACTTAGTGTAACAGTTTCTAGTTCCATCCATTTACCTGATAATTTCATGATTTTATCTTTCTTTACTGCTGAGTAAAACTCCATTGTATAAATGAACCACATTTTCATTATCCACTTGTCAGTTGAGGGACACAGGTTGATTTCATCTCTTAGCTATTGTGAAAAGAGCAGCAACAAACAAGGATGTACAAGTGTCTCTACAATAGGATGAGTTCTTTGGTATATGCCAATGAGTGGTATAACTGGGTCAAATGGTAGGTTAATATGTAGTTTTTTAAGAGTTCACCACACTGCTTTCCATAGGGGTTGAACCAGTTTGCAGCCCCACCAGCAGTGGATGAGTGTTCCCCTTTCCCCACATCCTCTCCAACATTTGGTATCATTTGTTCTCTTGATCTTAGCCACTCTGACTGGGGTAAGATGAAGTCTTAAATTGGTTTGAATTTGCATTTCCCTAATTGCTAGTGATGTTGAGAATCATTTCTGTTGCTTCTTAGTCATCTTTATTTCCTCTTCTGAGATCTCTCTGTTCAGCTCCTTAGCCCATCTTTGAATTGGGTTCTTTCTTTCTTGATTCTTTGTTTTTTGAGTTCATTATATATTCTGGATATTAAACCTCTGTCGAATGTGTCACTGATGAAGAATTTCTTCCATTCTGTGGGTTTTCTTTTCACTTCCCTGCTTGCACTCCTTTGATGTACAGTGGTTTTATAGTTTAGTGAGGTCCCATTTGTTGATTCTTGACCTTGTTTCCTGATCATTTCATGTCTGGTTTAGAAAATCTTTTACTACACTTATATCTTGTAGGTTTTTACTAATGTTTCCTTCTAACAGTTTCAGTTTCAGGCTTTACTTTGAGGCCATTTACATTCAGGCTTTGATCCAATTGAAACTGACTTTTGTATAAGGTGACAGATAGGGATTAACTTCATTCTTCTACAGGTGCAGATCCAGTTTAGCCAGCACCTTTTGGTGAACATGCTGTGTATCCTCCAGTGAATGTTCTTGACCCATTTGTCAAATATCAGGTGGCTGAAATTACATGTACTCATATTTGGGTCTTCAATTTTGTTCTATTGATGTATGGGTCTATTTTTGTGCCAGTACCATGTTGTTTTTATGACTATAGCTCTGTAATACAGGTAGTAATCCCCCCAGCATTGCTGTTAGTGCTCTTAGTTGCTTTGGCTATCCGAGGTCTTTTGTGCTTTCATATGAATCTTAGGTTTTATTTTGAATTCTGTGAAGAATGTTATGGGGATTTTGATTGGAATTGTATTTAGTTTATAAATAGCTTTTGGTAGGATGGCCATTTTCACAATATTAATTCTTCCAATCCATGAGCATGGAAGGTCCTTCCATCTTATGTCTTCCTCAATTTCCTTCTTTAAAGAGTTAAAATTTTCATTGTAGAACTCTTTAATGTCTTTGGTCAGGTTTATTCTGAAATATATATACTGCAGCTATTGTGAAGGGGAGAGTTTCCATATACTCTTTCTCTGATTGCATGTTACTGGTATAAAGAAAGGCTAGAGAGTTTTGCAGAATAATTTTGCAAACTTCCACTTTACTGTATGTATTAATAATTTCTAGGACTTTTCTGGTGGAATTTTTGGCATCTCTTAGATATAATATCATATCATCTGCAGAAAGGGATAATTTGATTTCTTCTTTTCCAATTATTACTCCTTTAATTTCCTTCTCTTGTCTTATTGCTCTTGCAAGAGTTTCAAGCAAAAAAGAGGAGTGGAGATAGTGGACAGCCTTGACTGGTTCCTAATTTCAATGAGAATGTTTCCAGTTTTTCTCCATTTAGAATGATGTTGGCTTTGGGTTTGTTATATATGACTTTATATTGAGGTATGTTCCCTTCAGTCCAATTCCCTCTAGGACTTTGAACATAAATGCATCCCTAATTTTGTCAAAAGCCTTCTCAGGATCTATTGAGATGACCATGTGGTTCATGTCTTTGAACCCATTTATATGACTTATGATGTTAATTGACTTATGTATATTGAGCCATCCCTGCATCTCTGGAATAAAGCCAGCTTGAGCACAGTGGATGATCTTTTTGATGTGTGTCTGTATGTGGTTTTCAAGTATCTTGCTGAGAATTTTTACATCTATGTTCATTAAGGACAGAGGTCTATAGTTTTCTTTTTTGGTTGTATCTTTACCAGGCTTTGGTATGAGAGTGATGCTGGCTTCATAGAAAGAATTTGGAAGTTCTCCCTCTGAGTCCATATTTTTGAATAAATTAAGTAGTATTGGATATAGATCTTCTTTAAATTGTCTGGTAGAATTCTGCTGTCAGTCCATCTGGTCCTGGGCTTTTTTTAGTCGGGACGTTTTGTATTACTGATTCAATTTCTTTTTATGTTATGGTTCTGTTTAAGGTGTTAATCTCTTCTTGGTTTAGTTTTGGTGGTTCCCATGCCTTTAAATATCCGTCCATTTCATTTAGGTTTTCAAATTTAGTAGTACAGAAGTTTTTAAAGTATTCCCTTATAATTTTCTGGATCATTTTGGTGTTTGTTGTGATGTTTACCCTTTCATGTCTGAATTTGTTGATTTGGAGGTGCTCTTTCTTTCTTTTGCTAACTGGGCTAGTGGTCTGTCAATCTTGTTTACCTTTTCAAATAACCAGCTCTTGGATTCATTGATTCTTTATATTGTTTTCGTTGTTTCTATTTAATTAATTTCTGCTCTGATTTTTGTTTCTTTTTGTCTGCTGCGTTTGGGTTTCATTTGTTGTTGCTTTTCACGTGTCTTGAGTTGCAATGTTAAGTCATTTATTTGTGTTCTTTCCGATTTTTTAATGTAGGCACTTACAGCTATAATCTTCCCTCTAAGGACTGTTTGTTGAATATATATGTTCATGATTGTAACATCTTCTTGGTTAATTGTTCCTTTGATCAGAATGAAGTGGCCCTCTTTATCTCTTCTGATTAGTTTTAGTTTAAAGTCTATTTTGTCAGATATTAGAATTGCAATGCCTGATTTTATCTTAGTACCAATCACTTGGTATACTTTTTTCCATCCTTTCACTTTAAGGTAGCACCTGTCCTTGAAAGTGAGATGAGTTTCTTGCAGACAACAATAAAATGGGTTTTGTTTCTTAATCTTTTCACCTGGTCTGTGTCCTTGACTGGGATGTTCAGTCCATTGATATTTAAAGTTATTAATGAAAGATGTGTGTCGAATCCTGTCATTTTTATTTCTATTCACATTCTTGATATAGCTTTGCATTTTCACAGTTATAACTTCTTTGAATTCCTTTCCACAACCCCTTGGGTATAGTCATTCCCTTCTTCAGCTCTTTGTATTGCTTCAAGAACTCTCTGAAGGGCTGGTTTTGTGGACATGAATTCTTCCAGCCTATTTATGTCATGGAAGATTTTTCTTTCCCCTTTGACTATAATAGATATTTGGGCTATGTGTAGTAATCTGGGTTGGCATCTGTGGTCATTTAAAACTGGGAATAATTTGGTCCAGGCTCTTTTTTGTTTCATAGTTTGCACTGAAAAGGCAGCTGTAATCCTGAATGTTTTCCTTTATGTGACTTTCCTTTATTCCTTTTCTTTTGCAGCTTTCAGTATTGTCTCTTTGTTCTGTACGTTTAGTGTTTTTACTATGATGTGCTATGGAGAGTTTCTTTTCTGGTCCTGTCTATTTGGCGTTTTATATACTTCTTGTATTTGTATGGGCATGTTTTTTTTAATTTGGGGAATTTTTTTCTATGATACTGTTGAAGCTCTGGTCCGTGCCACTCTCTTGAGAGTCTTCTCCTTCCTGTATGCCTATGATTCAGAAGTTTGGTCTTTTTATGGTGGCACACAATTCCCTCATATTCCATTCTTGTGTTTCTTAAATCTTTCATAATCTTTGCTTGAGTGGTCTAGTTTGTCCACATTATCTTACAGTCTTGATATTCTGTTTTCCATTTCACTCATCCTATTGGTGAGGTTTTCTCCTGTCATTTTTAATTTGCTTACTGAGTGTTTCACTTCTTTCTTCATTTCAGCCTGTGTAGTCTTCGATATTTCTAACTCTTCTGAGTTCATTCATTCTTTCTTCTATCTTCCTTCAGTTCTTTGATTTCTTTGTGTGTTCTTTAAATTCACTGAATTCTGTTATCATGTTTATCATTGTTCTTTTGAGGTCCATGTCCTTCATTATCTCTAAAGGGTTCTCATTGTACTTCTCTAGAGCACTATTGGTATTTCGTGGGGATATGTTATTTTGGTTTTGCATGTTATTGTTTTTTCCTCTGTGCGACTTTGACATGTGAATTTTTTTGTAGTTTCTGATTCTTGTTTGAGACTCAAGCCTTCAAGTTTAGGTCTGCTTCTCTTTGTAAACATTATGTGACTTTGTAGTTTATTTGTTTGTCATGAAAAGCTGGTTGGTCTAGGCTTCCAGTTCTCTCTTTTGATTTTATATTAGAGTGGTCAGATTGCTTTTGTCTTCAGGAGTTCCCACAGAGGATCAAGTCAGATGAGGATCTGATGCTCTCAGCCTTTCTCCTAAGGTCTGTATCCCTTCAGGAAAGATGTTGTCCTCAGGAATTTGGGGGTTGTACTGGCCTGGGAGCAGAGCCCAGGAAAGATGCTGGTCTTGGGCAGCTGGTGGCTGTGCCATCCAGGGATGCAAAGGGAGGTGGGGTCAGGAAGAGGCCCCAAGGGCTCCTGGGGACTGCAGGGAGTTACTGGATTGGTCTGGATGCAAAGGATCAGGAAGCAGTGGTGGTTTCGAGCTGAGAGGTCAGCCCCAGTGTCTGGGGTACCAAGCCAAGAAATGGGCCAGCATCCAGACTAAGCAGAGAGATGGGGCTGAGGAGCTAGGAGGGTGAATGAGGCTGGGGGAGTCAAGGTTTGGTGGGTGCTGCTGGACTTACCCTGAAAGACACTGGCAGGATGTGCAAGGTTTTGCAGCCCAGAGAAGCAGAGGGATGTAAGGCAGGGTTGATCTTTTATAAGGGAGTGATGCTAGATAGGCTGACCAGGCCTATCTAGCACACTAAGGCCTATCTGACCTCACACTAAGGGACATTTGTATACACAAACTCGACTTGATGGTCCTTGACATATATGACAGAATATATGAAATCCTGTGGGCAGTCTGGGGATGGGTGCTGATAGTGGAGGGAGCTTAATTATGATTAAGATTTATTGTATAAGGCTGACTAGACTCCAGTATATGAATTTGCACCAAAGGATACCTGGGTACAAATGTTTGACTGGATATTACTTAACATGTATAGAGGAATATGTTTAGTCTGGAAGGAGGGCATGGATGAGGGAAAGGGTCTAAATTTTGTTAAGAACTGTTGTATTAAATGTACAAATCTTAATAAAAACTAAAAAAAGGAATAAAAATTCAATAAAATATGCATTTAACAAACAAACGTATATTTAGAAAATTATTTTAAAATTAAAATGTAAAAGATTTTAAAGCACAAAAAGGTAAAATCCTGTCATTTTCAGCCACACATGAATGATCTTGGTGAAGAGTGGTAAAATATGTAAGACTAAGGAAAACAAAAATTATGTATTCTCACTTACATGTTGGAGCTCAAAATATTGATCTCTTTCACATGCAAAGTAAAATACAAGTCAATAGGAGCTGGGGAGGATGAGTTTATTTGGCAAAGGGAACTGTTTGGCCATGGGTGTCACAGTTACATTTAGATAGAAGTAAGTTCTGATGTTCATTCAGTACACAATGGGGTAGATATAATTAGGAAAATTGTGTTGACTATTTCAACATAGCAATAAGAGAATTTTTACTATTCTTGTCACAAAGAAATAAGTATATAAAGTTTGTTTATTATGGAATGTACAAAGCATCTAAATATCATACTATATTCCACAAATATACAATTATTATGTTGTCAATGGAGATTTAAAACGAAGCACACTTTCATGCTACTATCAAATAAATGTCTGACTTAAAGAAACAGAAAGTGAATATTTGCCATGTATTTCCTTCTAACTATGGAGAACATGGAGGCAGTGGAGCTGTTTCAAACCTTCCAGGAGTGTGAATCAAGGAGGTTTACTGCCAGAGAGTCTACTGTGTCAGATGTCATGGAGGCCGTATGCTTTTGCACTACTTCCTTGAGAATTATTCTGAATGAAAAAAAAAACACTTCATATTTTTTCCATATTGGTCTTCAGCCAGTGATGAAGATGCTGGTAATTTTTCAAAGGTTGTAGGTCTAAAGCTATAAACTTCATAAATCAAATGAGAAAATTTAATATTTGAAATGTATCAAATGTTAAGTACTAAGCAAAACAACACAAAATGACAATGTTAACAGCAGAATTGTGAGCTTTTAGTGGTTAAATGTTTGAAATAAGAGACTATTTTATGTATATTTTAATTCATTGGAAACTGATGATTATTTTATTTTAGTCTAATTAGAAATGAGTTGATTAAAATATTAAAAATATTACCACATGCAAATATAAAACGAATACTTGTGACTTAACTTGTGACTTTTTTCTAGAGTAGCACTGAATATAAAGCACAACACTGAAATAACTACTGTTCCACAAATAGTTAAAGAGGAGAAGTTTCTTAGTGGATACTTGTAAAATGAAAAGTACTATTGGCATTTACTAAGGCAATCGGTAAAGAGGGCTATACACAGACAACTCTGGTTTTATACATGGGCTGAGTCCAAGAGACTCTTTAAAAGTCTTCAAAAACTGTGAGCCATAGAACAAATCAAGACCACTGCCTTCTTCTCTAAAGTCATGAATAAGAATGACTCTTAATTTTTTAAGTACTAATATAAGTCAAATGATATTTCATGATACATAATTCAACATGAAATTAAAACTTTAGTGGCTAGAACTTGTCGTATTCAACCTCAGACACATTACTTTAGGCATTATTACCTATGATTTATTTCTGTTAACAGAAGTAAGGTGTTTCATTTGAGATCATATGCTCCACAAAATAGAAATTTTCTTCTACTGGCTTTTACTAGAGTTGTTCTATCAAATGTTGCACTCAGCATTCCTCGGTGTATTCTCAACATCATCCCTGTGTGTATCAGTAGCAGGGAAATGATCCAGTTTGGTGCCCAGAATATACCACCACTCCTCCTTTCTGTATCCATTTTAATACTTCTTACAATCCTTTAATTTTAGCCTACATGTGTCCTTAAAGTTTAAGTGGGTCTTTCATGAGCATCATATAATTGACTAGTGGTTTTTTCAGATTTATTTTTACTATTGTAAACTGTGTGTACTTGGGTATGTATGCTTGTATGCACATGGAAATGCATACTCCCTATGTGTCCAGAAAGAGGTATTGGGTTCTCCTGAAGCTGGAGTTACAGATGGTTGTGAACCACCCTAAGTGGGTACTCTGAAATGAACTCTGGTTCTCTGCAAGAACACTATGTGCTCTAAAACCCTCAGCAATCTCTCCATCACTAACTAGCATTTCTTTTAAAAAGCCCAAGAGGGTGGGTTCAGACCTCCATTGAGGTAGGGGCTCAGAGCTCATCAGATTGCCAGAAAGTGCTGGGTTCTGGCCTCCCTCTGGCCTCCAATTACCAGAGGGCTTGAGAACCCGGGGACTGCCTGACAGCCCCTGGATCCTGCCTACTAAGATCACATGGTGGTGAACTTCCCCTAATTGCCCCATACCATCACCTACCTGGGATTTTGTGAGGCCCCCTACAAAGGCCCCAGGACAGATCTGGATTTGATAGGCTAAGGCTGAGATTCTAGCAGACAGCCTGAGAGGGTGTGTTCAGACCTCCATCAGTGTAGTGAATGGGATCTCATCAGAACACCAGAGAGTGCTGAGTTCTGGCCCCCTTCTGGCCTCCCTCTGGAATAGAGTTGACAACTCATGGGACTGCCTGAGAGAGCCTGGATACTGCCTCCACGTGGTGAAGGAAGCCTGAGTATACCTGACTGGAACCTGAATTGGGCTTCAGTGGGTACCCCTGAATAACTGATCTGAAGCCGTCAGTTCCCTCCAAAATAAACCTGAGAAGACCTGAACCCTGTACCAAACAGCTTTATATAACAAAGAAAGGATCTAGGCACTGCAATAATACAAACAGAAGCATATTTCAACTTAATTCTCATATCAGAATCATAAACAATAAAACAAATTCACATGCCGAAACCACAACAAAAGAATAATAAAATGGAAAGCCAAAACACTGTCTCCACTAAACCCCACCAATCCTGTAGAAGAGTTCTACAATGAGAACCCCCTAGAGATATGAAATACTATTTCCCCACCAAACTCCACCAATCCTGTAGAAGAGTTCAAGGAGAACCCCCTAGAGATAACCCAGGGAACTGTATTTAAAAGAACAACCATAAACATGATCAAGGAATTCAACGAATTTAAAGCACACAGATCAAAGAGATAAAAGAAGATAGGGATAAATTTCTGAATGAATTCACAAAACAGATAGAAACATTTAAGAAAACTCAGGCAGAAATGAAGAAGGAAGTATAAAATTCAATAAGACAACTTGAAACAACAGGGGAACGCCTCACCTCTAGAATAAATGAAATGGAAAACAGAATATCAATACTGGAGGATAAAGTTGAAGAATTAGACCACTCATGGAAAGAGTATGAAAAATTTTTAAAAACACAGGAATGGAATATGCAAGAGATATCCACAGGAATGGAATATGCAAGAGGTATGGGAGACCATGAAAAGACCAATCTACAAATCATAGGAATAGAGGAAGGAGAAGAATTTAAGGTTAATGGTTTTGACCAGATCTTAAACAAGACCAAATGTATGGGTCATAGGAATAGAGGAAGGAGAAGAATTTCAGGTTAATAGGGTTGAGCAGATATTAAACAGGATTGTAGAAGAGAATTTCCCAAAATTAAGGAATAGAAGAGAATTTCCTAACATTAAGGAAAGACATTCCCATACAAATACAGGAAGCACATAGAACACCAAAAGAGATACAGGAAGCACATAGAACACAAAATAGACAGGATCAGAAAAGAAATTCCCCATGACATAGCATAGTAAAAACACTAAATGTGCAGAACAAAGAGAGAATACTGAAAGCAGAAAAAGAAAACAACAAGTCACATACAAAGGGAAGTCCATCAGAATTAAACATGACTTAGCAATGCAAACTATGAAAGCAGAGGAGCCTGGACCAAAGTATTTCCAGTTCTACATTATAATAGAGGCCAGCCCAGAACACTATACCCAGCAAAAATGTCTATTATAGTTGAGGGGGAAAGGAAAATCTTCCACGATGTGAATAGTCTGAAAGAATACATGTCCACAAAACCAGCCCCTCAAAGAATACTTGAAGCAATACAGAGAGCAGAGAGAGGAACAACTATACCCTAGGGGCCACAAAAGAAAATAAACAAAGATATAATCTAGGAAACAAAAAATTACAGAGAATACAAACAGCAATGAAAATGACAGCAACCAATACACACCTTTCAATAATAACTTTAAATATCAATGGACTGAACTCCCCAGTCAAAAGACACAGGCTAAGTGAATGGATAAAGAAACAAAATTCATCTCTTTGCTGTCTGCAAGAAACCCATCTCATTTTCAAGGACAGGCACTACTTAGGTAAAAGGATGGAAAAGAATATTCCAAGCAAATGGCACTAAGAAACAAGAAAGGATTGAAATTCTAATATCTGAAAAAATAGGATTCAAAGCAAAACTAATCAGAAGAAATAAGGAGGTTCACTTCATTCTTATCAAAGGAACAGTTAACCAAGAAGATATTACAATCCTTAACATGTATGCATCAAATTCTGGTGCACTCAAATTCATAAAAACACTACAGGACTATAAGACACAGATTAACTAAAACTCAGAAATACTCAGGTACTTCAATACTCCCCGTCTCCATTAGGCAGGTCAACTGGACAAAGAATAAACAGAGAGACACCTGAATTAAATGATACCAAACATCAAATGGAGCTAATAGATGTCTTTCAATTATTCCACCTAAACGCCAAAGAATACACTTTCTACTCAGCACCTCATGGAAGTTTTTAAAAAATTTACCACATACTTGTATTGACCACATATTGGGCCACAAAACAAACCTCAACGAATATAAAAATATTGAAATAATTCCATGTATTCTATTGGACCACAAAGCAATCATACATTGTATTGGACCACAAAGAAATAAAGCTCAAAATCAATACTGAATGAAGCCGTAGCCACTGTACAAACTCATGGTGACTAAAAAACACACTCTTAACAATGAGTGGGTCAAAGGAGAAGTTAAGAAAGAAAAGAATTCCTGGAATTCAATGAAAAGGACAATACAACTCAAACCTCTGGGACACATTAAATGTAGTCCTAAATGCAGAGGGAAGTTTATAGCTCTAAGTGCCTACATTTAAAAAATTAGAGTGTGATAAATGATCTAACACTGAAACTCAAGGCACTGGTAAGGCAAGAACAAATGAAACTCAAATCCAGCAGAAGAGGAGAAATAACAAAAATCAAAGCAGAAATTGATGAAATAAAAACAAAGAAAACAATACAAAGAATCAATGAATCTAAGAGATGGTTCTTTGAAAAGCTAAACAAGATAGACAGACCCTTAGCCCAGTTAAACAAGAAAGGGCAAATCCAAATCAACAAAATCAGAGATGAAAGGGGAAACATCACAACAGACACCCAAAAGAGCCAAACCATTAAAGGGAATATTTTAAAAACCTATACTCTACTAAATTTGAAAGTCTAAAAGAAATGGATGGATATATGAAATCACAGGAACATCCAAAGTTAAACCAAGAAGAGATCAACATTTAGACAGACCCATAACATATAAGGAAATTTAAACAATAATATAAGACCTCCCAACTAAATAAACCCCAGGACCAGATGGATTTACAGCAGAAAACTACCAGGCATTTAAAGAAGACCTCCAACCAATATTACTTAAATTATTCAAAATGATAGAAACAGAGGGAGCACTCTCAAATTCCTTCTATGAAACCAGCATTACTTGAATACCCACTGGGTAAATACACAACCAATTAAAGAAAAAAAAAACAAAAACAAAAAAACAAAAAAACAAAACTATAGACCCATGCCCTTAAAGAACATAGATGCAAAAATTCTCAACAAAATACTTGCAAACTACATAAAGACACACATCAAAAAGGTCATTCACCATGATCAACTAGGCTTTATCCCAGAGACGCAGGGATGGTTCAATATACACATCAATAAATATCATTAATCATATAAATGGACTCAAAGACAAAAACCACATAGTCATCTCAATAGATGCAGAAAAGGCTTTTGAAAAAAATTCAGCATGTATTTTTGTTCAAAATCCTAAAGGGAATTGGACTGGAGGGAACATACCTCATCATAACTAAAGCTATGTACAACAAACCCACAGCCAACATCATTTTAAAGGGAGAAAACTTGAAACTATTCCCATTAAAATCAGGAACCAGACAAGGATGTCCAGTATTGAAACTCTTGCTAGAGTAATAAGACAGGAGAAGTAAATTAAAGGAGTACTAACTGGAAAAGAAGAGGTAAAACTATCACTTTTTGCAGATGATATGATACTATACCTAAGAGATCCCAAAAGTTCCACCAGAAAACTAGAATTGATCAACACTTTCAGTATAGTGGCAGGTTATAAAATCAATCTATGAAAATCTGTTGCCTTTCTACATACCAATAACAAGCAATTGGAGCAAGAATACAGGGAAATGCTCCCATTCACAATTGCTGCAAAACAAATTAAAATATCTTGGAAAAAATATGACAAAAGACACCAAAGACCTCTACAATGAAAGTTTTAAATTGTTAAAGAAAGTGATTCGGGAAGACACCAGGAGATGGAAGGACCTCCCTACTCATGGATTGGAAGAATTAATATTGTGAAAATGAACATCCTACCAAAAGCAATATATAGATTCAAGAGCAATCCCAACCAAAATCCCCATGACATACTTCACAGAATTTGAAAAAAAATCCTTAAATACATATGGAGGCACAAAAGACCCCAGATAGCCAAAGCACCCCTGAGCACAAAGAGCAATGCTGGGGGCATTACTATACCAGATATCAAAGTATACTACAGAGCTATAGTCATAAAAACAGCATGGTGCTGGCACAAAAATAGACAAAAAGTCAACACCAAATGGTTCAAAGACCTGAATGTGAAACTGGAAAGCTTAAAATTATAAGAAAATATTGGCAATAACTTACAAGATATAGGTGTAGCAAAGGATTTTCTAGATCAGACAGAAATTGCTCAGGAATTAAGGTTAGCAGTCAACAAGTGGGACCTCATTAAACTAAAACGCTTCTGTACAGCAACAGAAAAAATCAAAAAAGTGAAGAGAAAACCCACAGAATGGGAAAAAATTTTCACCAGTGACACATCTTACAGAGATTTAACATCCAGAATATATAAAGAACTTAAAA
>NW_008336901.1:1396047-1396199 GCF_000622305.1 Nannospalax galili
AACATCCCAAAAACTGTTCAACATTATTAGTAATTAGGGAAATGCAAGTTAAAACCACCCTAAGGTATTACCTTACCCCAATCAGACTGGATAGGATCAAAAGAACAAATGATAACAAATGCTGGCAAGGATGTGGAGAAAGGGGAACACTC
>NW_008336901.1:1396564-1442966 GCF_000622305.1 Nannospalax galili
TTAAAAAAATCTTTTAGGGATTAGATATGGGCTCCCAAATACTTTTGACATTTTTGGCATGGAACTGGATTTTTATGAAGAGTTGCTAATGCAATAAAAGGTTTGTTGCATGTGAAAAAAACAAAAAACAACAAAAAAAAACTAAAATTGAAACTACCATATGAACTGGTTATACCACTCCTTGGCATACACCCAAAGGACTCATCCTATTGTAGAGACACTTGTACAACCATGTTTGTTGCTGCTGTTTTCATAATAGCTAAGAGATGGAAGAAACTTGTGTCCCTAAACTAAGGAGTGGTTAGTTGTTAACAAAAATGTGGTATATTTACACAATGGAGTCCTATTCAGCAGTAAAGAAAGATGAAATAATGAAATTTGCAGGTAAATGGATGGATCTAGAAACTGTTACACTAAGTGAAGTAACACAGACTCAGAAAAACAAACAATGTTATGTTCTTCCTCACTTGTGGCTCCTAGAACCAAATCCTTTTAAATTCCAGGTCATTTTTATAAAATGATTCTATGAAGCAGTCCCTTCTACATGAAATAACGACCTTCATCATGACTTTGGCTGAGCCTGATCACTAAACATCATCACATTTAGGCTTGTTAACGGTTGTGCACATTCATTAAAGGCATGCCAAAAAGGGCCACTGGACCCTCACCTGAGTATCCAGCCACTCTTCCCAGCCAACTAGTCTAGCCTTGAAAGACAAAGGAAAATGAGGAAGAACACAATAGAGGAATGCTTTTGGCAGCCCTTGTCCAGAAACACCAATTTATTCTCATATGAACATTTGAAAATTGTCCTGTTCTAATTTTTTCTAGTTCCCTCTCTAGAACTTGTAATGCTAATTAGTCTTGCCTTTACTTCTCCTCCACATCTCCTTTTCCCCTTCGAAACAAGAGTTATGCAATTTGGGAGTCTTTTAGATAGACCCACTGAAGGGGTACTGCAATTGCCTCACCCTGTTTCCCTGTTCAGCATGGAAGAAGCCAGAGCAGTCTGTGTCCCTATTCCCTATTTGCAATTTGGGTAACCCCTTCAGAAGATGGTGTGATAAAAATAAGAGGTAGTAATTGGCTAGGCAGTTAGGGTAAAAAGACCCCAAAGAAATGTAGCCAGTTTTTTGGCTAAAAGTCAAAATGTCCTTGGACCAGCAACATACTCTTTTCCAAAGGCCCAAAATATCAAAAGTATTTGGGAGCTTGTATCTAATCCTTAAAAGATTTTAGGGTTCCTCTTCAGAGTGGGGAATGTTGGAGGGGAGGGAGTGGGCATGGATTTGCTCAAAATACCTTATATGCATGTATGAAATTCTCAATAAAGTTTTTGTAAAAGTTAATAACAATCGATCTAATATATGTTTATATACACAAATATCACATAAGTGTATATAAATACAAGTGTGACAATAATAATTTTAAAAGATTTCACAAAATTGAGAATGAGTACATGGAAGGAGGGGAAGAGGGAGGGGTAGAAATGATATAAATACAGTGCTCATGAATGAAATTCTCAAAAGAATTAAAATTTCATTCAAGGGTTGTATAACTTTAGTTGAAATTGATCTACTTACATTCAAGGGCATACTTTATAAGTGGTATGATTACCTTTTTGTTATTTTTTTAAATTGTTTTGTAACTTCTTTATTGCTTTCTCTCATGTCTGCTTTGTAAGTCAATAATTTTCCCTTAATGAGCTTTGAGTCTTTCCTCTGTATTCTTACATGCACCATGCACCATAGTCTTCCTGTTTGTGGTTATCATACATCAATCGTTTTTGCATATAAGTTGGTATTTTAAGTTGAAAGCAAATTAATATCTGTGAAATAACAAACAGATAACAAACACTCAGACTTATAACATTTTTTCATTTGTGGTTTTACTGTCACAATTTAAAATTTTTAGATTGTGTGTTTCTCAACAGTTTATTGTAGATTTAAATCTTTTTAGTAATTTGTATTTTGACCTTAACTTAAGGATGTATATGATAAAAACCCACATTGCAGTACTGAGGTAGTCTGAATTTATGTACTATCTCTGACTAATATTTATGACTCCATATTCATTTATAATAGTGATTAATATATATTTGTTTCCATTTGAAGATCTCTCTTATGTGCTTCTTGGAAGATGTTCTATTTGTGATTAATTTGCTCAGCTTTTACTTATCCATGAAATAATAAGTAGTTTATTTCTTTTGTTTATCTAAGGGCTTCGTTTTTTAGTATAGTATTCTTGGCGTGCAGAGTTTTTTCTTTTATTTCAGCACTTTCAAATATAACATTCGTTATGTTTGCAAGTTTCTGGAATAAAACAGGCTTGATAGCATCTTAGGGATGTTCATCCATGTGACTTGATGCTTATCTGGATGCTCTAAAGATTTTTTTATTGTTTGGAATTTAAATGCTTGACCAGATGGGGCTGTTAAGATGATTCATTCATGGACTTCTGAATATTTTAAATTTGGTTGTATGCATCTCTTCTAAGACTTGGAAAGTTTTCAGTAGTATTTAACTAGAAAACAACCCATCAGTTACTTTCTCTGAATCTTCTCATTTCAGAGGTTCCATCATGTGAAAACTTGTTGACTTAACGGTACCACATGAGTCCTGTGTGGTTTCTTCACGTTTTTCCACCCCCGCCCTTAGACTATCAGCAGCTTCATAGATTCCTTCTTCTATTTAAACATGGTGATCTTTTTTGAGGCTGACAAGGAATGGTAGGTAGAACTCTGCATCCTGAATTGATGTGCAGCCTGAATTGTGGCACTGGCAAGTATAGACACTACTGTTTGCTAGAAGTTATAGTTCCTAGGGAGCAGTATGCTCTCTCATCCGCAGTTCTGAGAAATGGAACAAGTCATGACAGCTCCCAGAGGTTCCCAGGGATCAGGACACAATGTCAGTTCTCCTGCCAGGGGTTCTATTGCTGTGGTAGCTCCAGACTCTGAGTCCTTGGGGAAGACCACCACTTTGCCTGACTCTAATGGGAAGGTCCACCAGTTGCCAGCACAAGGGCTATGGAATAACTCTGTTACCTTGGCATTAAAGAGTAGGATAGCAGAGGCTCTGCTCAGGATTGACAAATTAATAGGTGTGCATAGTGAAATAAAATTCACAGATGGAATGGCATGATGATTACTCATCCCCAGATCACAGCACCCTTCTGGAGGAGGTCTGGCTCTAAAATCTCATGGACCAATAATAGCTGAGGTCATGAGGCATTGGGTCTTCAGTCTTTTCCCTGGGATCAGCTCGGTTTGTGGACTCCAGAGATGTGCTGCAAGCTTGTGAGGAATATAGGAATCTGTAGGGTTGATAAAGGGCCTGCAGAAAATGGAAACAAGATGTTTTTTATGAAAGATATCAAGAATATTTTGGTAATAGTGAATCTTAACAGCAAACTGACATTTTTTGACAAGATGGTATTAGTTTTAAAGGCTGGATTGATGAGCATTTTGGATAGAGAGAAAAGCCAGCATGAGTTCCTGTGGTGGAAATGGTATAGGTACATGAGAAGAATGTAGTGGATGTAAGGTGGCGCATGAGTATGGAAATCACATGTGTGAAGGAAATATAGCTTGGCAAGGCAAGACTTTATTGAGATTTGCAACTTTTATAATTTTTATTCATGTGTATCCTAGATGTGTGTGCCCTTGAAGCCAGAAGAGGTCATCAGATTCCCTAGAACTGGAGTTGCAGTTAGTTGTGAATGCCCCACATTGGTGCTGATAACTAGACTCAGGTCATTTGGAAGGGTAACAAGTGCTTGTAACTGCACAGCCATCTCTCCAACCCCAAGATGTGTAAGTCTGAATAAGAAGCTTGGTCATTTATTATGATGTAGAAGTACAAGTTTGCATAACTTTGGCATTAAAATAGCAAGAGGTTTTATAGAGCATTAACTATAATTTCTTAAGGAAATTCAGGATACATGTGTTGCAGTCATTTTTTTTTGTAAACTGTGAGATTTTATTTGACACTAGAAACTTACTTAAAATTTCTGTACTAAGTGTATTTATTTTTTCCTAAATTAAAAGTTCCTTTGTTTCTTAAATGAATCAGAGATCAAATCATTTGTCTTAGAAAATCAACATTTCTCCTATTTCAAAATATTACTTCTGGGAAGTCATTTGATATTCTTGGATGTCTTCCATTACCCTCTTCTTGAAGAATTAGTGTGGCTGTTTAATTTAAGCACAATTATGCATGAAAATGAGCTACATGGTTTCAATCTGACATTTCAGAATAAGAAAATAAATGGATTGTTTTTCCCTGTTGAAGCTTGATTCAGAACTACATTCCAGTTTTAAGTACATAAATCACAAAATTAAGCTTTAGTCTACTTTTTTACCTCACCAAATTGATTTTTTATGCTAGATAATAATATTGATATGTTACTATAGATACTTATTGGACTTTTATAAGTTATAAAATTAATACTCCTATTTTCATTACAAAAAATAAAAATATATTGATTCTCATTTGACATAATCATATTTTTTTCTTTTTTCATGTGTTTGCAATGTTAAAGATAAAAGCTATAAAATAACTAAAATGCAGTGGTTTAGTACAGTAACTTTTATTTCTCTCTCTGTCACTAACAATTCTATGACTGTGCTGCAGGACTGTCCTAGTGACTTAAGCCCAGTATGCTTTGTTGTCTCTGGCCCTCTAACTCTTCTGCTGCCCATGGAAAACAGAGAGACTGTGATAAATGTATATTTGTTATTTAAGAATGTAGAAGCAAAATATATCATTTCCATTCACAGCTCATGGGAAGTACTGGCCACATGACCTTTCCTGGTTTCAAGGAATAGGAGGACATGTTGACCTTTGCCAAGCAGCCAACTTCCATAAATGATAGTTACAATGCTGCCTTGAGTGTAATAATAAATACAATTTTTAAAATATGGATGTCACAGTTTTAGGATACACACACACACACACACACACACACACACACACACACATACACACACGAATATTCTATATCTTTGCCAACATCAAGCTAGTTCTTGTTAGTATGGCCAATCACATTAGTTTAAATAATCTCTTTACCTCATTGTGGTTCAACTTCCTATTCCCTTTTTTAGTACTGTACATGTTCACTCTTGTTTACTATCTATAAAGGAATATCACTGCAATTTTGCCCATTTAAAAATTGGTTTGATACATAATTATTGATTGTGACTCCCTTTTTATATTGAGTGCAATTGTTTATTAGGTAGGTGACTTGAAAGCATATTTTACTTTTGTGAACTTAAGTATTTTCATTATTTTATCAGTATCATTTTAAAGGCATTTATTTTTAATTTGGATGGAGTTAAGATATTAATATTTTCTTTTATGGCTTAAGATGTTTTGTCTGAAGTATTTTTTTTAAGATGTCTTAAAGATTTACTTATAAGTTTCTTTAGGGCTTCAATAATTTTAGATTTATGATTAATCATCTTATGTATTTAAAATTATTTTTACATGGCCAGGTTGCAAATCATATTTATTATTTTTATTTTTACATTTTTTGAATATCCAGTTTTTCTATTATTCTTTTTCTATTTTCTAAAAGAGCACTTCTTTAAGTAAGATGTTGGGAGCCTGGTGCTCAGCCATTTCTCAAAACTGCTGATAGACCTGAGTTGGTGACCTTTCCATTTTGCTCACAACCTTGGCTCACAGCCGGGGCCAAACAGCCTTGGCCCACAACCTTGGCCAACGGCCTTATTCTCCTTTCTAGTGAATAGCCCTGTTCTCCATTAATCAGTAGATTCCTCCCTTGGAGTACGTCAGGGCCCCTGTGTTCTGACTGATACGATTACTCACTCTTTACTTCTTTGTTCTCATTCTCTATTTAACCCAATGCTTGAGCTGCAATAAACGAGACTTGATCAGAACACTGTCTTGTCTCCATTTCTCTTGCTGCTTGCCTCATCCACGTCCCCACTCCCCCATCCAGGTACCTCATGGCAGTTTCTGCAGGTTGGAACCGAGTCACGCTGCAGAGTGGCACCCAACGTGGGGCCTGGATACTGGGGACACTGTGAGGGACATGATGGAGGAAAAAGGGGTGTGCACCCACTCAAATAATTCAGAGATGCCACAGGATCCTGCCGCAACCGAGCCGAAGGTAAGTTGGGTGTTCAATCATGGGGCAAGAATTAAGTCAGCATCAGATTTATGTGGTACAGTTAAGAGAAGCTCTGCAGGCAAGAGGAGTAAAGGTTAAAACTGAGGATTTATTTCATTTCTTTGATTTTGTAAAGGACCTTTGTCCTTGGGCCTGGATACTGGGGACACTGTGAGGGACACGATGGAGGAAAAAGGGGTGTGCACCCACTCAAATAATTCAGAGATGCCACGGGAGCCTGCCGCAACCAAGCCGAAGGTAAGTTGGGTGTTCAATCATGGGGCAAGAATTAAGTCAGCATCAGATTTATGTGATACAGTTAAGAGAAGCTCTGCAGGCAAGAGGAGTAAAGGTTAAAACTGAGGATTTATTTCATTTCTTTGATTTTGTAAAGGACATTTGTCCCTGGTTTCCCCAGGAGGGGGTTATAGATATAAAAAGGTGGAGAAGAGTGGGAGATGCATTACAAGATTTTTATACAGTGTTTGGACCCGGAAAGGTCCCAGTTACTGCTTTTTCTTATTGGAATTTAATAAAAGAATTAACAGATAAGAGTGATGAACATGAACCAGTAGTGGCAGTGATTGCCCAGGCTGAAGATATTTTTAGAAATAGTTCTAAGTCAGAGTTGAGGGAAATTCCCAAGGATGAGCCTGGCTTAATTTCCCTTGAAGATGAGGATTCTCCTAAAAACTTAAGGAAGGAGTCTTTAGAGTCAGTTAAAGGAAAGGAAAATCAAGAGGATGCCCAAAAGTCTAAAAAAGAACGTATTCATATTTATCCTCTTTTACCAGAAGCTGTCTGCCTAGCTTTGGATGCAGATGGTGCAGAATCTGAGAGAGAGGGGTTGGTTTGCAAAACTGAGACTAGATCACTAATTGGCCATGAGGGGCAGGAATGTGACTGCCCTCCTTCTTATAGTATACCACCTGCTCCAACTATCATGGTGGCAATAGATCCTAGATCAGAATCGAGGGAACAGATAGAACAGTTGCAAGAACAAATTAAGTTGGAAGAAATACATCAGTCACTGATACTCAAACAAATTAAGCTAGAAGAGATGTATCAGTTGCTGATACTAAAATTACAAAAGCTTAGAATAGGTAGAGGTAGCGAGGCTGCTGTAGATAGAGAAAGAGCTCACCCAGCCCCCGGGGGCCTGGCCTTCACTCATATAAGGAGAATTTTAATAAACCTGGTAGACTTCCCTCCCATATGGAGGCTTTTCCTGTAATGGAAACAGTAGATGATCAGAGGCAGGCATGGCGACATCACACAGGACTTAAATTTCCACTAATCAAAGAATTGAAGACTGCCGTGTCACACTATGGAGCTACAGATCCATATACCTTAGCTATCTTAGAAGGTGAGGCAGAGAAATGGCTAACTCCTATTGATTGGAATACATTGGTAAAGGCAGTCCTGTGTGGGGGTGATTATTTGCTATGGAAACCAGAGTATTTTGACAACTGTAAGGAGACAGCTAGAAGGAATCAACAAACTGGAAATGGATCGGACTTTGATATGTTAGCAGGCGAAGGTCAGTATGGGACTAATGAACGACAAATGCAATATGATTCAAGTTGCTGCCACTAAAGCATGGAGAAAACTTCCAGTTAAAGGGGGCCTGGGAACTTCTCTCACTTCAGTCAAGCAGGGGTCTGATGAGCCAATTGCAGATTTTGTTCATCAGTTAATGACCACAGCGGGGAGAATATTTGGAAATGTTGACGCAGGGCTAGAGTATGTGAAACAGTTGGCATATGAAAATGCTAATCCTGCCTGCCAGGCAGCCATTAGACCCTACAGGAAAAAGATGGATTTGACTGGTTATATTCATCTGTGTTCAGACATAGGTCCGTCCTATCAACAGGGGCTTGCCATGGCAGCGGCTTTGTATGGACAAACTGTAAAGGATTTTCTGGCCGATAGGTATAAGACTAAAAGCAAGGGGTGTTTTAAATGTGGTAAGAGTGGGCATTTTGCCCAGGAATACAAGGCAGATGATGATAAACAAAAGACTGATGATAAAAAGGCTTCTAGATTATGTCCCAGGTGTAGAAATGGAAGACATTGGCTCAGAAATTGTAGGTCTAAGACTGATATTGAAGGGAGACCTTTATCTCCTCATCAGGGAAACTGGTGGAGGGGCCAGCCCCAGGCCCTGAAACAAGCTTTTGGGGCAGTCAATTTCATTCCTGCCAGCAGCAGAAGCAATCCATTTCAGACCTCAGCAGAGCAACCCCAGGAAGCACAGGACTGGACCTCAGTTCCTCCTCCCACACAGTATTGACTCCAGAGATGGGAATTCAGACCATAGGGACTGGAATTTTTGGACCACTCCCCAGCAATACTTGCAGGCTAATACTAGGGTGAGGTAGCACCACCCTAAAAGGCCTATCTGTCATGCAGATAATCAATGCAGATTATACTGGGAAAATAAAAATCTTAGCCAGAGCTGTTGGCAATATAATCACTATTCCACAGGGGAGATCGTTTTGCTCAAATAATTCTAACACCTCTGGTTAAATCCAGTCATCTTGTTCAAGGAAAAAGCAGAGGAAATAAAAATTTCGGTTCATCCGATGCTTATTGGGTCCAGGCCATTACTCACAAAAAACCTACATTGACTTTATGGCTTGATAGAAAAAAATTCGATGGCCTCATCAATACTGTAGCTGATGTTACTATTATTTCTGCTGAGGCCTGGCCTGTAGCCTGGCCCACAGTTGAGACTTTGACTAATTTAACAGGTGTAAGACAGAGCCATAACCGAGCCAAAACCCAAAACAGAGTTCAAAATTCCTCACTTGGGAGGATTCCATGAATAATTCTGGTTTGATTAAGCCTTTTGTAGTTCCTTATTTACCGGTAAACCTATGGGGAAGAGATTTGCTTTCACAAACGGGAATCGTTATGTGTAGTCCAAACGATGTCGTTACTGTGCAGATGCTCGCTCAGGGCTATAGCCCTGGCAGGGGATTAGGAAAAAGAGAGGATGGAGGATTATTTCCAATACCAATCCAAGGCCAAAATGATAAGTGAGGCTTGAGAAATTTATAATGGCAGCCATTGACAATCCTGCACCCTCAAACTATGTGGATCCTATAGCCTGGCAATCAAATGATCCAGTTTGGGTAGCTCAATGGCCACTTACAGCAGAGAAGTTGGTGGCAGCCACTCATTTGGTGCAAAAACAACTTGAGGCAGGGCACATTGAAGAGACTTGTTCTCCATGGAATACACCCATATTTGTTATTAAAAAAAAGTCAGGAAAATGGAGATTATTGCAAGACTTAAGAGCAGTCAATGCTACTATGGTCCTCATGGGAACTTTACAGCCAGGTTTGCCTTTGCCAGTTGCCTTCTCCAGTTGCCATACCACAAGGATACTTTAAGATAATAGTAGATCTTAAGGATTGTTTTTTCACTATTCCCTTATATCCTGAGGATCGCAAACGCTTTACCTTTAGCCTTCCTTCTATTAATTTTAGAGAGCCTATGAAGAGATACCAGTGGAAGGTTTTGCCTCAAGGAATGGCCAATAGCCCTACCCTTTGTCATAAATTTGTAGCCACAGCTCTTCAACACACCAGAAGTACTTGGCCATCCATGTATATAATTCATTATATGGATGATATTCTGATATCAGGTGCATCAGGGGAAGTGGTGTTACAATGTTATGCTCAGTTAAAATCGGATTTATTTAATGCAGGTTTGCAAATAGCCCCTGAAAAAGTGAAAACACAGGATCCCTACTCTTATGTGGGTTTTCAAATTAATGGGCAGAAAATAACTAATCAAAATCTATCCTTAGACTTGATAAACTACAAACCTTGAATGATTTCCAAAGACTATTAGGTGATATTAATTGGCTACATCCCTATTTTGGGGACTTAAAGCCCCTCTTTGACATCCTTAAAGGGGATGCAAATCCAACCTCACCCAGAGCACTTACTGAAGAGGCCAGAGTCACCATACGTAGAGTTGAGGAAGCAATTGCTAATCAGTTTGTTACCAATATAGATTATTGCAAGCCTTTATGGCTCATGATTTTTAATACTCAAGTATCACCTACGGGTCTTCTTTGGCAGGACCCTGATCATCCTATTATGTGGATACATTTACCTGCCTCCCCCAAAAGAGTATTGCTTCCATATTATGATGCAGTAGCTGACTTAATGATTATTGGTCGGGATCACAGTCGTAAATATTTTGGTGTGGAACCTCTTCATATTGTACAACCTTATACCAAGGATCATATTAACTGGCTACTTCAGAACTCAGAAACTTGGCTAATAGCTTGTGCTAATTTTTGGGGGGGTTTAGATAACCATTACCCACCTGACAAGCTCATTCAATTTTGTAATTTGCATACCTTCATTTTTCCACGCATTACTAGCCATCACTACTGCCTTGTTGGTTTTTACAGATGGCTCCTCCAATG
Source organism: Nannospalax galili (assembly GCF_000622305.1). Taxonomy (NCBI): domain Eukaryota; kingdom Metazoa; phylum Chordata; class Mammalia; order Rodentia; family Spalacidae; genus Nannospalax; species Nannospalax galili. The sequence goes on from NW_008336901.1 coordinate 1,407,147, forward strand.
GGATAGCAGCCTACACTTGGAATAATCAGGTTGTGCATTTTCAAACTAATAAAACCTCTGCACAACTGGTGGAACTGTCTGCTATCATATTAGTTTTTTCTATGTTTCCCGATACACCTCTTAATATATACACTGACAGTGCATATATAGCTCGTGCTGTACCTTTTTTAGAAACTGTTCCTATAATTGGGCATATTTCTGAAGCTGCAGATCTTTGTCGTCAGTGCCAGCACCTCACCCGCCAGAGGACAGCCCCATTCTTAGGACACATTCAAGCACACTCCAATCTTCCGGGGCCTTTAACGGCCAGCAATCAGGTTGACAATGAAGCCACCAAACTTGTTGCTATTGCTACTCCTTCTAACATTGCTCAAGCTCAACAGGCTCATGAGTTGCATGATCTTAATGTGGTTTCTTTAAGATTAATGTTTAACCTCACTAGAGAACAAGCTAGACAAATAGTTAAAGAATGTAAGACTTGTGTCACTTTCCTTCCTGTTCCCCATCTAGGAGTCAATCCTAGAGGACTTGTCCCTAACATGCTTTGGCAAATGGATGTATCTCATTATACAGATGTATCTCATTATAATGAGTTTGGTAAATTTAAATATATTCATGTTTGCATTGATACTTTCAGTGGATTTCTCTGCGCTTCCTTACAAACAGGGGAAGCTACTAAACATGTTATTGCTCATTTGCTCCACTGCTTTTCTATAATGGGTACCCCAAAACATATTAAAACAGATAATGGCCCTGGATATGTATCTCAAGTTTTTCAAAATTTCTGCAACACTTTGCAGATAAAACATACAATGGGAATTCCTTATAACCCACAAGGCCAAGACATAGTTGAAAGAGCTCATTTACTCATAAAAAATATGCTAAATAAAGTAAAAAAGGGGGAATGGTATCCCATCAGGGGATCCCCCAGGAATTTATTAAATCATGTACTCTTTATTTTAAATTTTTTAAATTTAGATGCTCATGGTAAGTCGGCTGCAGATCACTTTTGGCACCCAGAACCAAAAAGACATTATGCCATGGTCAAATGGAAGAACCCCCTGGATAATTTGTGGCATGGCCCGGATCCAGTATCAATATGGGGCAGAGGATCTGTCTGCATCTATTCACAGCAACATGATGCAGCCCGCTGGTTGCCTGAATGCTTAGTAAAACAGATAGATGTTAACCAATGTTCCAGGGAGAATGAGGCTCCCTGAGAAATGTTTTTCCTTTCTTTCTGTTCTCTTTTGTAGCCCAGCCAAACCATAATGGCCTCTGCTTGTTGCATCCTGCTCCTCCTGATTGGTCTTGTTTAGTCACAGATGGTGTTACAGTGGGAATTCCAGGTTAAAGAAGGAAACACATACTCTGATGACAACATGCAAACCATTGGAACTGCCCACTGTCCAGTGAAGGGTTGTCAGACAACTGTTGTCATTCCGATCACTCTGTCTATTTTACCCTCTAAATCGAGACCTCATATATGTTTCACTTATGATAATAGACGCAGTTGTCTCACGGATAGTAATGATGATGGTCAATTCACAATTCAGATAAATGACCCTTGGGACATCAGGTGGCAGAGGGGAGTTCGAGGAAAAATTTTTTATAATAATGGGTTCGCCTTACTCTCGGCAGGGGCTTTATCTATTTCCCGCCAACTGGTCCCTGCTACCATTGATAAACAAGTGAGACAGGTTATTATTATGAGTGAGACTAACCTTCAGTCTGCCATACAGTCAAACACTACCCTTAATCTTGCCTTTTGGCCCAATTATCTAAATTTCCCTTTACAGTTGATGAACCTTTCTAATATCAATGCTTCATCATGTTTGTTATGTGCCTCCTTGGTTCGACCCTTACTAGCTGCTGTCCCTGTTAATAATTCCTCTGCGCTCAGCATCGTTGCCACTGGCACTGTACCTTCTCCCCCCATGCCGTCAATTCCATTACTTTGTAATCCTGCTCAAAATATTTCCCTCTGCTATATCACTGCTACCTACATTTCCCCCTCCTTTGTATGTCACAGTAATCGCTCTGTCAGCTCACCTCTTAATGCTCCCCCTCTTATGTCTTTCTGGTGCAATGAATCCCTATATCAACAGATCACTATTTCCTCCCAGGACCCTGTGTATTAATTACTATTGTACCCCAACTAACCATGTATTCACCAGAGGAGTTCACCTGGCTACTCCACCCACACATTAAGAGAGGAGTGTTCATCCCTTTTGCAATTGGGATAGGATTTACTGTTTCTGCCAGCCTTTCTGTGGGGGCTTTGGGACATACTCTCTATACTGCAAAGGAATTCAATTCCCAATTGCAACAAGTTATAGACTCCACAGCCAGTAGCCTTGCATCCTTGCAATGCCAGCTGACTTCCTTGGCACAAGTTGCCCTTCAAAATCGTAGGGCCCTTGATCTTATTACTGCTGAAAAGGGGGGAACTTGTCTTTTCTTACAGGAGGAATGCTGTTTCTATGTCAACAAACAAGGATTAGTGGAACAAAATATACAGACCCTGCAAAACATCAGTTACAAACTCCATCATTTTTATCAAGGCCCTTCTAGATGGCTGGATTCCCCTTTCCTTTCTTGGATTCCCTCCATGATTCCATCCCTCCTCCTCCTGCTGCTTCTTCTTACACTAGGGCCATTGTTGGTAAAAGAGCTGTTGCTCTTTATTAAGCAGCAGATAGAGGCTCTTCAGGCTAGACCAATACAGGTCCATTACCATCGCCTTGATCTTATGGATCAAGGGTTGATAGGGACACATTGCTGCGATGGCGCTACTAGCCATCTCCCTTGAGAGATGAACTGGACAGTCAATGATGGGTGTGTGAGAATCCCCCCTTGATGGAAACCTAAGACAGGAGGGTAGTCTAATACTACTACCTTATCCAATGATGGGTAAGCCCTTGGGGAAGGATACTGCAACATAAGACAGGCACAGTTCCCTAAGGGTCTAGTAACCTTCGATCCGTAAAACTCTATAAAGTAAAAAAGGGGGATCTGTTGGGAGCCTGAGGCTCAGCCATTTGTCAGAACTGCTGACAGACCTTTCCATTTTGCTCACAACCTTGGCTCACAGCCGGGGCCAAACAGCCTTGGCCCACAACCTTGGCCCACAGCCTTGTTCTCCTTTCTAGTGAATAGCCCTGTTCTCCGTTAATCAGTAGATTCCTCCCTTGGAGTACATCAGGGCCCCTGTGTTCTGACTGATACAATTACTCACTCTTTACTTCTTTGTTCTCATTCTCTATTTAACCCCATGCTTGAGCTGCAATAAACGAGACTTGATCAGAGCACTGTCTTGTCTCCATTTCTCTTGCCGCTTGCCTCATCCACGTCCCCACTTGCCAATCCAAGTACCTCGTGGCAGTTTCCGCAGGTCAGAACCGAGTCATGCTGTAGTAGAAAGCAGTAATTTTTGCATGAGACACAAATGTTCAGTTTGGATGAGATTTGGCCAATTGTGAAAAGCAATGCCTGGCTCTTTCACTTGCTACAGTGAACTCCAGTGGAAGGAAAGTCTAACATTAGACTGTCTCAGCCTACTGATATTCAACTTACTGAATCTACCTCCCTACTTCTTGAGCAGAACTGTCACAATAAAGCTGGAAGTGACAATCCCTGAAGACGGAGCTGACAAATCTGGGGAATTTAACGTGTGTATGCAGTCCAGTCTGACGGGTACATGATCTTTAAGATCTGTCGTTGGTCAGCCCTGGGACAGACATCAACTTTTGTCCCATGTTTACTCTGATGCTCTTGATTCTGCTTTGGCGACTTGGAAAGCAAGTACATTCAGACTCTCTGGGAACTGGTGGGGGTCATGATCTTGGCAGCTTGCTGGGCTTTTGGTCTTGGTCTTCTGCAAGAGCACAGCAGACTTAGGAACTCTCAATGTCAAGCTCATTTACTCTCATGTCAAGCCAGTACTCTTCCACCATGTGATAGGTTCTTCTGTTAACGTCAGTGCACATCCGGCAAGCCCAACACCAAGTGTTTTAAAGAGGTGGAAGGCAACTATTTCAGGGTTCAGTTCTCTTTTGACAATGTTCTTCATCCCCACCTCCAGGTGACAACTTAGAAATTTCACAGTCCCCTCTCCTGCCTTGGTCTGGATTCTCTCTTAACTTCTTTCTTGTTTGAATAATTTCTCTTCTTCAAACAGCTCCTTGTTTTCCAAGGATGAGTATACAGACAGTCCTGGAGAAAGGGGTGGATTAAGACCCACAGATTTCTTCACTGAGACTAGAGTATCCCAGACTCCAATTTCCTCCAGAGACTGCATCAGGATGAGCTCTAGGGGTCTTTGGGCCGGTGTTTAGGGTCCTCTAAGAGTTTATAGACAGTGTCGCTGGTGCAGATGAGGCTTTTGGCCCTCACAGGATCCTGGCACCTTCCACTAGCGCTCCATGATTACCATGCTCCGATGGTGAGAGAAGAAAGACAAGTCATGCTGCCTTCAGTCGTCCCCTTCAACCCTCGCTCAGAGTAGGTCCACCACTCCTCGATGCAGCCCAGCAGCACCCTCCTGTAGCAGAGATCTGGCCCAAGCAGCCACCATGGGGGCAGACATGACCTTGGTCCTATTACTATTTCTTGGAAAGACTGTTCTTTCTCCACTTCAAATCCCTTTTACTCTTATTTAAAGTTTATTACCTTTATATATATGTGGCTTTCCATATTTTGTTTGGTTCCATAGATTGATTATATTCTTATACTTTAATGATAGCTTTACCGTTAGCCTTTGCATTAAGTAATAAAAAGCTTCCAACTTAGGTTCTGATTTTGTAAGCTACTTTGTGTATCCTAAATTCCTTATTTTACATGAATTTTATAATAATTTTCTAAGTATCTGTTAATGCCTATTTAAATTGTGATTGAAATTATTTCATTCAATAGGCTTTGACAAATACTACATAGTTGGATGTTTTTTAATCCAAACTCAGAATCTGCGTCTTTTACTTGAAAATTTTAAACATTTTATAATTAGTGTAATTAGTGATATCATTAGATTCAAGCCTATTCTTCAATGATTCTGTTGTTTACTCCCATTCTTTCTCTCTTTATCTGACTACAGTTTCAAATAATTTAGTATTGAATTGATGTAACATTAGACACAAGAAAATATTGGTGATTCATGTGACACATTTGTGTGTCATGTGTGTTTCACTATTCATGAGATAGTGAAAAAATCACCAATGGAATGAGTGAAAAACGTGTGAGTTATAGACCTGTCAAGTGTTAAGGTCCATAATAAGTAAAAAAAGAAACTTGTGCAACTAATCTAAAACTACTGAAGTTATATTTTTAAATACGGACAAAGGACCTGTATAGATATTTCCCTAAAGACGTTATTTGAATGGTCAGAAGACATAAGAGAAGACACTTAACACAGGCAATCTCAAAAAAAAGTAAATAAAAACCAAGAATGCTACTACCTCACATTTTGAGGGTTGTCTATTATCAAACATAAAATATCAAGAATTGGTGAGGATGGATAGAAATCAGAATCCTTTTGTGTTGCTAAAGGATGGTCAAAGTGATGCAGCTGTTGTTGAAACAGTACAGTAATTCCTCAAAAACCACAGAATTACCATATGATCCCAAAATGTATTGTGTGTATTCACATAAAATCCTGCTGCAGGGGGATATCAAAATGATATTTTTATTCTCATGTCACATCAGCATGTTCACAGTGGCCAGAAGGTAGAACAAAGACATAAGTTACCTTTCAGAGGAAGGAAATGAAATTAATATGGATATTCCTAAAATAAAGATATCTTATCTTAAATGGAGGACAGTTGGAAACATTTAATATTATGGATGTACCTGGGAGGCATATTTCCAAGTGAAATAATCATATCTGAAGTGAATAAATACATTACAATTCATACTATGTAAGCCACCTAACATGCTTACATTCAAAGACCAAGAAAGCAGTTCACAAAGTGATGTCCACGAATGTTAAGAAGAGAAATAAGGACTTGTTTAAGATATGCAGAGTTTACAAGGGGGAAAATGACAAAATTCAGGAGATGAATGGTGGTGATGGTCATATAAGGGGAATATACTTAATGCTACAAATTGTACACTTAGCATGGTTGAACTGATGTGTGTATATATGTGCATATATATATATATATAATGTATTTAATACCATACACATTTGCTCCAATAGAATAGTGACTGTCCCACAGTATAGATGACTTCTTCAACCTAAATGTGATCCATTCCAGGCTTTATTAAAAGAGCCACTATCAGTTAATAGTTAGTCATCTATTCCATTGTTGAAGAACATAGAGATGTGTTGCAACTGAATAGCTTCCTGGTGTTCTGTGTGTGGACAGAAAAAAAAATCTTGGGTCTGGAGAGATGACTCAGCAGTTAAGAGTGCCTGGTACATAATCATGAGAATGAGGGTTCTAATCCCAACACACACAAAAGGAGGTTGGCATCTGGATAACATTAACTCCATCTCTAAGAAATCTAATGCTTTTACCTTGTCTCTGCATGTGCATAGGGGCACACACCTATACCCACAAATGCATTGTTTCTTCCTCTCTCTTTCACACACATATACACATGTGCACACTCACACAAATAAGTATACAAAAAATCTTTTAAAAGTTAAAAAAAGATAAACGTGGGAAATGGCTCATTTTGTATGGTACCTGACATGCAAGCCCAGGGAGTTTCAATTCCCAGTACCAATGCAAAAAGCTATTCACAGAGGCAGGTGCTTGTAATATCAACATTAGAAAGTGGGGGATCAGAGGTAGGTGAATCCCAGAAGTCCACTGGCCTCCATGGGCTTCATCTTCAATGACAGATCCTGACACAGAGACTAAAGATGGGGCATGATCAAGGAAAGACCTCCATGTTGACCTTTATTCTCAACATCCATGAATATGAACAATATCACACATGTGTCCACACCATACACATGCACAATAATGCACGTGCAGATTTACACACGCATACCGAAAGAGATGATCATCCATTTTCACACAATATGTTCAATGCATGTTTAATATTGAAAGTTAAATTATATGTCAAAGTTTAGAATGAATGTAGAAAAATATGTATTATTACAGCACTGTAAATATAAATTTCTTATAGTTTTTTTTTTTACTGTTTATGTACTTCCTGAGTCAGTCAATTTTGGTAACATATAGAAGCCTGTCTCATTCTCTTTGGTAATAAGAAATGTTAACTGCATACAATTATGAAAATAATTGCACTTATACCGGTTGCTGGTCTCAACAAAATATATATTCTTGCCTGTTTCTCAAATTTATGGAGCCTCTATTTTATAGCATACATTTACCTAAGTAAATATGAAACATCACATCTTTCCTTGCAGCTGGCTGAGATCATATGTCTCAGTTCTGGCTGGGGAGATGTTAGAACTTCTATTTCTGGGAAGTCTCTGATACAGATGAGATATTTTCTATCCCCAACACCCTCAGCTCTGAAAGATGAGTACCCTCAGCTCTGAAAAATGAGTACCATGGCTGGGGCTTCAGCAATGGAGGAGTTGAAGACTTTAGGGGAATTAATCACTTTTCTGTTGCTGTGATAAAACATTAGGACAAAGCAACTTATAGAAGGAAGAGTTTAATTGGCTTGTGGTTCCAGAGGGAGGACTCCATCATAGTGTGGAGGAATGGCAAGAAATAGCAGGAGCAGAAAGCCGAGAGCTCACATGTTCAAGCAGGCACAAGAAACAGAGAGCAGTAAACTAGAAGTGGGCAAGCTCTGTAAGTTCAAAGTCCACCCCCAGTGATGTGCTTCCTCCAGCACAACCACATCTCCTAAAGATTCTATGAACCTCCCCAAACAGTGCCACCAAATGATCAAATGTTCACATAAATGGAGCCTTTGGGGAACATTCCTTATTCAAACTATCGTACTAGGATTGATGCAGATGAAAGCCTGAGGTCTTATCCTGATGTCTGTGTGCCAAGCATTGTGCATTTTCTATCATCACAGGAAGCAGAGGAAGAATTGTGTACCTTCTTTAAAAACATTATTTTGTTTTTACTATTCTTAGTTACATCAAATCCTAACTAAAAAAGATAAGGTCAAATTCTGTTAAAAATATATTCTCCTGTAGTTGCTGTTTACAAAGAATAGTAAACCCACTCTGCTATACTGTTCAAGAGCACCTTGAACATCTGTCAAAAAAGATGAGATTTCTTATGACATCACTTAGGCTTCCAGAAATTCTTTCATAAAGAACTTTCAAATCGCATGCACATAAGCCTTCATTTGCTGAGAGGCCGTGATGGCTAAATTAAATGCAGTAATTCAAATCTCTTGTGCTGACATCTGCTTAGACAGTACCATAGCACCATGTGACTCTTCTATGTCATAATATTTATGGTCATTTATTTCCTAATTTTGACAGATAGTGAAGGATAAATATTCATGTGTTGCTACATTTAGCAGCCCTGGAGGCCTAATCTTCCATTTAGAAATAACATATTTTCCAACTTGGAGAAATTATGTCCTCGTAGGCTTCATTGGGGAAAATAAAAAACAAACATGAAATTCAATTTTCAGTTGTACATTTCTACATTTGCAATTAAAAAAAAATAACTCAGTATGGTGTGACCTTGTAACTGAATCAAACATGTTTTGTCTTCTGACTATGTAAAAGTCGAACCTGCTTCTTGAAAATTGTAATGGAGTGGAGGGACATTGATTGGCAGATCAGTAAGACTCATAGAAATTTCATTTAGAAATTAATAAGTGATGTAATAACACTTATATTTTACATTTTAAAAAATTAACCATTTGTGTAAACATGCATGTTTGCATGAATATACAGATGCATGCATGGCAGACATGTGGCTATCAGAGGAAAATATGAGTCAGTTCTTTCCTTCTACCATGTGAGTCCTGAGTATTGAACTCAAGTAGTCAAGCTTGGTGGCAAGCTTCTTTACTCACTGAGTTATTTGGATTATGTTGTGTACCTTGCTTTATTACCAACCCATTATAACAAAAAAATGTATTATATATTACATGAAACCATGGAAACACCACCCTTAGCTATGTGTTTAGACAGGCTATGGTTTTAAAACTAACTGAATATTTATTTCTGTGATTTTAAAAATAAAAACAACAAATTCAGACCATTATTTGCAAAGAAGTGTGGTAACTCTCTGAAGACCATTGATAGATAGATCTATCAATTTCTGTAATGTTAAAAATAACAATGAATTTATTTACATGTTGTATGAACATTAGCAGTCTTTATGCCCACCTGCTACAGGAAGAGCAGGGCAGCTGAAGAGACATTTTGTAAGGGTGATTCTGGGATTGATATTCATAGCATTTCTTCTAGCATAAGTTGTTATAGAATGAGTTATTTTAAAAGAAAAAGAAACAAACGTTTCTTATGATATGCTAATAAGTTTATTCAACTTTAGAAAACAAAGGAATAAATAAAGGAAGAAAATAACATGGACTTATTAAGTATAAAACCCATATGAATTGACTGAAAGGTCATACAATGTTCTTTTTCAGAGAAGAATGAAATCATTTATTCCATATTTCATTTTTTTAAATAAATAATTTATTGAGAATTCCAAACATGCATATAAGGTGTTTTGATAAAATCCATGCTCACTCCCTCCCCTCCAACTCCTCCCATATCTCCCCATCACTTTTTTCTGATAATTTTATATACTATTTCTTCTTTTTTTTTTTAATTCATTTTTATGGCGCATTTGGCTATTCCAACATTCCTCCCTTGAAGAGGTAACCCTAAAAATCTTTTAAGAATCAGGTACAAGCTCCTAAATATTTTCAACATTTTGGGCCTTTGGAACAGAGTATGTTACTAAGAGGCCCAAGGACATTTTGACTTTTAGCTAAGAAACCGGCTACTTTTCTTCAGAGTTTTTTACTTTAAATGCCTAGCCAGTTCTACCACCTATTTTTATCACACCATCATCTGAAGAGGTTACCCAAATTTCCAATAGGGAAAAGGGATACAGACTGCTCTGGCTTCTTCTATGCTGAACAGGGATGAAGGGTGAGGCAATTGGAGTACCCCTTCAGTGGGTCTATCTAAAAGACTCCCAAATTGCATAACTCTTATGTCTAGGAGTAAAGAAAGTCCTTGAATCGTGAATAGGAGATGTGGAGAAGTAAAGGCAAGTGTAATTAGCATTACAATCTCTAGACAGGGAACTAGAAAAAAGCCAGAACAAGGCAATTTTCAAATGCTCATATGAGAGTCCATTGGAGTTACTTGACAAGAGCTTCCCAAATCATCCCTCTGTTGGGTTCCTCCTCATTTTTCTTTTGTCTTCCAAGGCTGGTCTTGAGAGTGATGGATTCAGGATTTTCTTTCAGGTATTTTGGTAGCTGTGGGAGTCATTAGAAACACTGTCAGTTCCCTCTCAAAGGCTTCCAGATAGGTGAGAAAAAAAATTGATCTATCATTTTAGAACAGGAGCAGGTTGTCTCCTTAGCGATAAGTGGGCAATGTAGTATTGGAGACCAAGATTTGAAGTCTTACTTCTGAGTAGGACTTTCTGGTTAGGAACAAAATCATCAATGTCATTCATCATTAATTGTCTAAATAACTTTTTATATAGACTTAAGCCTAATGTCTGGGAAGTGTAATCCCTTGAACTCTTAAAGAAATATACTGATGACTTTACTCTTTGGCTATAGTTTCCTTTGGGGTGTTTAAAGCCATACAGTTGGCCCAAATAAATCAATTTATTTTTACACTTAAGGTCATTTGAGGATCATCAGCTCTTCAGGGGTCACATGAGCTTGGGATGAGCCACTGGCTCATCAAGTTTACCAGCTCCATCTTTGTGAAGATAAGTCAAAGGTCCTGCTTGACCATGTCTGGCTTCGCTTGGAAGCATGAAAGAGATTTTTCCTCTGAGTTGACCTTCCTCTTTGTAGACTGGACACTGGTTCAAGTTCATCTTGTGGGTTCTCCATGGCCTCCCTGAACAAGAGGGCAGGTGACTCACCACAGTTACAGGGCATTTTGAGAGATATTCCACAGTCCCCTAGAACTTAGTTGACCTTGGAGGGAAAGGGGCAAAACCTGCCCTTTAAGTCCTTCTGACCATATTAGTATAGGCCTCAAATCATGGCTGTTAAACATCCAATAACTTTAGTTCCACCAGTCTGGTACTTTTAATTATCATGTGCTATGTAGATAAGGCTTGGGTAAAAAACCAAATATTCTCAGATAAACCTTGACTAGATATGTATTGTGTTCCTTAAACTAGTTGACTAAACTACAACCATAGACATTTTAAGATTGTGTATATTATTTTTGTCTTATCATTTATATATCACAACAAACCTACACAGACCTTCATCATATGCTTAGGCTTTTCATTTGTTCTGCGTATTTTGGAAAATATTTCCATTTCCATATCCTTTTAACATCTTTTATATTTTCATTATCTTTTTTTTGAAATAATTGTGAGACATAATATCATTAACAAATTTTCTATCTGTTGTGAGACTTCTTTTCCTGGGGAATGCTAAACAATGCTTATTCCCTTTTAAGGTTCTAGTGTCAAGCCAATGTTTGATTAAAATTTTACTGTGGAACCAATGAATTTATTGAGCTTTCTTACCAAGATAACTGAGGGGCTGCTGAGGTGTATATATCACTTAAGGGTATGCCCACTGGAAAGCCTGTACCCAGCATCAGTCATGCCTTCCCTTCCAAGACTTCCCCAGGTTACATATATTAGCCCTCCCCAAATCCAGAAGGACATGTATGATTAGGGCCAAATTCCACAGAGTTGGCTGGGAAGAGTTGCTGGACAATCTGGTAAGGGTCCAATGACCCTGCTTGACCCTCCTTTAATGAATGAGCACAACAATCAACAAGTCCAATTGTGACGATATTTAGCTAACAGGTTCAGCTGAAGTTGTGATGATGGTAATTATTTCATACAGAAAGATTGCTGTATAGCATCATCTTATTAAAAGGACCTAGAACTTAAAAGGATTTGGTACTACATGTGGTATCCACATGTGAGGGAGAATATACATCATTTGTTTTTCTGAGTCTGTGTTACTTCACTTAAGATAACACCTTCTAAATCCATCCATTTATCTGCAAATTTCATTATTTCATCTTTCTTTACTACTGAATAGAACTCCATTGTGTAAATATACCACATTTTTGTTAAATACTAATCAGTTGAGAGGCACTTAGGTTGCATCCATGTCTTAGCTATTAAGAAAACAGCAGCAACAAACATGGTTGTACAATTGTCTCTACAATAGGATGAGTCCTTTGGGTATATGCCAAGGAGTGGTATAACCGGGTCATATGGTAGGTTCATTTTTAGTTTCTTGGGAGTTCTCTGCACAGTTTTCCATTGAGGTTGCACAAGTTTGCACTCACACCAGCAGTGTATGAGTGTTCCCCTTTCTCGACATCCCTGCCAGGATTTGTTATAATTTCTTCTCTTGATCCTAGACAGTCTAACTGGGGTAAGATGATACCTTAGTGTGGCGGGTTCTCCTCAGGCCAGCTGTGAAGATCCTGACCTGGATCAGGTCCCCTGTCGATTGGGGGGCCAAGAGGTGCAGAGTCCACACAGACACTGGGAGTGGGGTAGAAGCAAGCACTAGGAGAGGTGCTGCATGCTCCTTTAATGCAGGAGGGGGAAGGCCTTATATTTCCCTTTTCTCCGCCCCCAGGTCCCTTTAGTCAGCATATCATTTTCTGATTGGTCCACACCACACAGTCTGTCAGCAGTCACTGGGCTCACAAGCAGCATACGGAGGTGTGGGCTTCTTTTGGCTGGCTCCTTTTTGTGGGCGATTTACAGACCAAGAAGTGAAGAGAATTCTTGCTGAATCCCAGGGCTCTATGTCTGCACCAACTTTGAAGGCCTCCTGCTACATTTCCACCGTTTTTCTTTAGAAATGACTGTCCAGCAAGAGCCTGTAGGCAGCTCCACCTTTGGATGACCCCAGGATCATGGACTGTGCCTGTCTTAGGTTGTCCTATTTGGGCATGAACCTTACCTGTCATTGGAGCATGGGCATACACGTCCATATCCTGGCTTAGGTTGATTCAGCCCAGCAGGAGTTTACCTGTCATTGACTACCAGCCCTCCAAGGGGTATCGTCCTCGGGTATCAGTCAAGGTGGGGAATTATCTGTAGGAGGCTTCATATATTTGTGTGAGCCAAGTCTGTCGGGCTGTATAGGGCGGGTTGAAATCATCTTCGTGTATTGCTCTGAGGGCCTGATACACCGAGTGATTGAATTTTTTTCTGACTGCGGGAACAAAAAACAAGGCATTTAAGAAGTAGAAAGAGAAGAATAATTATGCCTGTCAGGAGTAGGTAAGTGATGATCCAAGACGGGTCAAACCAGATTTTCTCTAAGAACCCTGAATTGCTGTCCAATGTCGGGGTGCGGGTATAATTTAGAGCAATAATTTGATTAGTTAGTAATATAAAGTAATTAAGAAACTTTTGATTTTTGTGGCCATGAATATAGTGCGCGAGTTGTAGGCGCGCTTCAGTAATAGCATGTACTTTATAGGGGTGAGACAAAGTGACCTAAAGTGAGGGTCACAAGCTAGAAGAGGCATGTCTTTGGTAATTGCCAGCTCTTCTGTATTAGTCAGGGTTCTCTAAAGAAACAGAATGGGTAGAATAAATATATATTCATATATATATATAGAGAGAGAGAGAGAGAGGGAGAGAGAGAGAGAGATTTATTAACTTAGCTCACAGGATAGAATCCGAGTAGTCCAACAATGGCCGCACCACACTGGAGAAGCTGAGAATCCATAGTCGCTCAGTCCACAAGCCTGGATGTCTCAGTAGTCCCAATCTGGTGCCAAACGTCTGACAAATTCTAAAAGACCAGCTAGTCTTCAGTCTACAGCAGCAAGATGGACTTACCAGTGAGAGAGAAGGAAAACAGCAAAAAGCCTGGCATTCTCCTCTGCCTTGGTCTTTTATACCGGCTGCCATCAGAAGGTAACACCCACATTTAGGGTGTGCCTTCTGGCTTTAGATGATCCAATCAAGAAAGTCTCTTTCATTTCAGTTAATCCCAGATCCAATCAAGTTGACACCCAGGATTAGCCATCACAAGTCCACCCCTTGTCAACTTGACACAATAGCATCTCTCTGTCATGCTTAATTTTCAAATGAAAACAATGTTGAGATCATAATTTCACCTAACATGATATAACTATCCCATAATACAATGAACAATGCATTATATATCTTAGAGTAGGTGATAAGGTCTTCAAGAAATGCTTAGTCCTTTAGTGTCTCATAACACAATATAATCATATAGGTTCACAACACTTAACCACTTAACACATCTCAATTACATATTCAAAAAAGAATAACTCAAGTATCTGCTTAACATGTGCATACATGCACAAGCCTATTCTTAACCAAATAGGACAAAAATACTCATGTCAATTACAAGAAAACTCATGGCAATTACAATCCATGTTTCTGCAACTGGTCATATGGCTTGCAACTGGTCACATGGTATTTGTAATGGCCTTCCTCTATTACCCATTCTGTATTTCCTCTACCATCAGCAAGCACCTCTGCAGGTCCTAGCTCTTTTCCTAGAAGAGTGACCCATACTTTCATCCCTAAAGGGTCTGGGCCATTTGTTGTCCTGTCTGGATTGGGTTGTTGCAGTTTCCCATTGACCTTAATCACAGGACATGGTAACACCAAAAGTCGCCCTAAGGAATCTACTTCCTTCCAGATATAATCTTCATTACCACCATTGAGGAGAACAAGTCCAATTTCCCCCTGGTAGTCTGGGTCAATCACCCCTCCTAATACTGTTATTCCTTTCTTAGCCTGCTGACTTAAAGGCATCAGAAACACAAAGCGTCCAGGGGGAAGTCTTATCTTCTAGTTCAGTGTAATATTTATTGTCTCTCCTGGCAGAAGCACTCCCTTTTCTGGAACCAAAACACCCAAGCCAGTAGAGTGCAAAGTCAAGGATACAGGAAGCAAAAATTTTCATAGTGGATCACCAGGGGCGATAGTGAGTGGAATCATTCCCACTTCCACCCCTTGATTCCTGGACCCATGAATCCTGGCTATAGGAGAAGCTGTACCATATATGGGACACTGATTCAAAGCATACACTGGCTTCTGGAGGACCCTGCCCCAGCCCTCCAGGCTATTGCTACCTAATTGGCATTGTAACTGTGTCTTTAAGAGACCATTCCATCATTCTATCAAGCCTGCAGCTTCAGGATGGTGGAGAACATGGTAAGACCAATGGATTCCATTACCGTAGGCCCACTGTCGCACTTCTTTGGCTGTGAAGTGAGTTCCCTGGTTAGAAGCGATACTGTATGGAATACCATGATGGTGGATAAGGCATTCTGTAAGTCCATGGATAGTAGTTTTGGCAGAAGCATTACTTGCAGGAAAGGAAAAATCATAATGAGAATAAGTGTCTATTCCTGTAAGGACAAAACGCTGTCCCCTCCAAGATGGAAGTGGCCCAATGTAGTCAACCTGCCACCAGGTTGCAGGTTAGCTGCCACGGGGAACAGTGCCATATTGGGGCCTCAGTGTTTGTCTCTGCTGTTGGCAGATCTGGCACTCAGCAGCAGCTGTGGCCAGGTCAGGTTTCGTGAGTGGGAGTCCATGCTGTCAAGCCCATGCATAACTTTCATCTCCGCCACCATGGCCACTTCGTTCATGGGCCCACTGAGCAATGACAGGGATAGCAGAAGAAAGAGGCTGACAGTCCACAGCGTGGGTCATCTGATCTACTTGATTATTGAACTCATCTTCTGCTGAAGCCACTTTTTGATAAGCATTTACATGAGACACAAGTATGTTCATATCCTTTGCCCATTTGGAGAGATCTATCCACATACTTCTTCCCCAAATGTTTTTCTTGCCAATTTTCCAATCATGCTCCTTCCAAGTCCCTGACCATCCAGCTAAACCATTGGCTATAGCCCATGAATCAGTATATAATTGCACTTCTGGCCATTTCTCCTTCCAAGCAAAATGTGCGACCATGTGCACTGCCCAAAGTTCTGCCCACTGTGAAGACTTTCCTTCCCCAGTATCCTTCAGGGTTGTTCCAGAAATTGGCTGTAATGCTGCAGTTGTCCACTTCTGAGTAGTGCCTGCATAGTGTGCAGAACCATCTGTAAACCAAGCCCTAGTCTTCTTTCTCTTCCTGAGTCAACCAATCATAGGGAACACCCCATGAATCCATAGGTGCATGCTTGAGAACAGGAGGCATCATAACAGGAGTAGGAACCTGTAATGCTGCAGCTGTCCACTTCTGAGTGGTGCCTGCATAGCATGCAGAACCATGTGTAAACCAAGCCCTAGTCTTCTCTTCCTCAGGCAACTGATCATAGGGCACACTGCTTGATGCCATAGGTACATGCTTGAGAACAGGAGGCATCGTAACACGCATAGGAACCATAGGCATTTGGGCAACTTCTTCATGTAACTCTCTTTTGCCCTCCAGGCCTGCTCGCCCCCAGTCACAGATATACCACTTCGTTTTGATAATGGATTGTTGCTGTGCACGGCCTACTGTATGGATGGGGGTTCAGATATCACCCAGCTCATGATGGGCAGCTCTGGTCACATGGTGACTTGGTGGCCCATTGTCAAACTTTCAGCTTCCACTAAGGCCCAATAGCAGGCTAAGAGCTGTCTCTCAAAGGGAGAATAGTTGTCAGCAGATGAAGGCAAAGCCTTACTCCAAAATTCCAATGGCCTCTGCTGTGATTCCCCAATGGGGGCCTGCCAGAGACTCCAAATAGCATTTTTACCTGTCACTGATACCTCAAGCACCATCAGATCCACTGGATCATATGGCCCAAGGGGCAGAGCAGCTTGGACAGCAGCCTGGACCTGTTGAAGGGCCCTTTCCTGTTCCAGGCCCCACTCAAAGGTAGCTGCCTTCCAAGTCACTTGATATATGGGTTGTAGTAACACACCCAGATGAGGAATGTGCTGCTTCCAGAATCCAAACAGGCCCACCAAGTGTTGTGCTTCTTTCTTAGTGGAGGGAGGGGCCAAATACAACAACTTATTCTTCACCTTAGAAGGAATGTCTCTGCATGCTCCACACCACTGAACTCCTAGAAATTTCACTGAGGTAGAAGGCCCTTGAATTTTGGTTCGATTTATTTCCTATCCTCTCATTCGCATATGCTTAACCAACAAGTCCAGACTGTCTGCTACCTCCTGCTCACTGGATCCAATCAGCATAACATCATCAATATAGTGGACCAGTGTGATATTTTGTGGAAGAGTCAGGCAATCAAGATCCTTTTGAACCAAGTTATGGCACAGTGCTGGAGAGTTAATATGCCCTTGAGTCAAGACAGTAAAGGTATACTGTAGGCCCTGCCAGCTGAAAGAAAATTGCTTCTGATGGTCCTTATGAACTGGTATCAAGAAGAAAGCATTTGCCAAATCAATAGCTGCATGCCAGGTACCAGGAGACATATTAATCTGCTCCAGTAAGGAAACCACATCTACTACAGCAGCTGCAATTGGAGTCACAACTTGATTAAGTTTTTGATAGTCAGCTGTCATTCTCCATGACCCATCTGTCTTCTGCACAGGCCAAATAGGAGAGTTAAAGGGAGATTTGGTGGGACCCTGCATCTTTCAAATCCTTGATGGTAGCACTAATTTCTGCAATCCCTCCAGGGATGCTATACTATTTTTGGTTCACTATTTTCCCTGGAAGAGGCAATTCAGGTGGTTTCCATTTGGCCTTTCCAACCACAATAGCCCTCACTCCACAGGTCAGGGAACCAATTTGGGGATTCTGCCAATTCCTAAGTATATCTATCCCAATTATACATTCCGGTACTGGGGAAATAACCACTGGATGAGTTCAGGGACCCACTGTCAGTCGGACTTCAGCCAAAACTCCATTTATCACCTGACCTAATGTACAGTTACTCTAGTAAAAAGCCACAGGTCCTTCTGGGGAAAATGGGAGAGGCAACAGCATAACTCTTTGGTACTGTGACAAAGTCCTTCCGCAAGGGCACCCAGCCTTCCTTTCATTCAAGGGGTTCTGGGTCTGTAAACTGTCTCAAGTCTGGAAACTGGTTGACTGAGCGGGATTCTCTATTGCTACGATCCAATACTGACTTCCTGTCATTCGTCCTATAGCTTTTCTGCTTATACAGATCAAATAAAAACTTAGTAGGCTTCTTATGTATGTGGTCCCTGGAAACACCATGATTGATTAGTCAGTACCACAGGTCCATTCGAGTCATGCCATTGTAGGTATTATTTTGCCTTTGCCGCCCATTATGGTAAGTATGCTCACCTTGTCTTTGGTAATTTAATATTGCCACCTGACCCCTACTCCAAGGTCCTGTTACACCTATTATATTTACATTTAATTTATGCAATTGACCAGCATCATCTCCAACTGTAAGATTCGGCATAAGGAAAAGAGTAAAAACAAGCTCTTCAAACATTCTAGTGTCTCTCTCAGTACTTTCCACATTATAAAATCAGTAAAAGGCATGTCCTCTGGGCCCTCCCATTGTGGAGGATTTGGTGTTGCACTGTGAATCCACTCGAGCATACCAATTTGCCTGAGCCTTACAATCCCTTCATCAGCAATAAGCCAAGGGATATCAGGTATCTCCAGTTCTCTATCAGTAGGCCATCTTTTGATAAATACCTCAGCCAACCAATCAAATAAACTTTTAACACCTTTTTTAACTACATGAGCTTCCATATTAAACCTAGAATCTCCACTCAGGGGGCCCATGTCAATAAATTCAGCCTGATCCAATTTTATTCTCCTTCCACCATTATCCCATACCCTTAAAATCCATTCCCAGACATATTCATTAGACTTCTGCTTGAATGAATTAGAAAATTCATTAAGTTCTTTAGTGGTGTAGCATACCTCCTCATGGACCACACTTTCTATCTCTCCTCTAGGGGACTGCTTAGCTTTGAGTCTGGTTATAGGTCTAGAGGCAACAATAACTGGGCCCTGTGTTTTGCTGAATGGGATTAGCTTCCTCAGTGGGATTAGTTGCCTCAGGCAAAGGTGGGGAGGGTAGGTCTCCTGAGGGTGGGGCAATTAGTTCATCAGGTGAATCAAATTCCTCAGCATCTGAGGATTCTAAATCCTCAGACTCCTCATGGTTCTCCCAAATATCTCCATCCCACATGTCAGGATTTCAATCTTTTCCTACCAATGCCCGCACCTTTAATGCTGACACCCTTCGAGGCTGGGAATTAAATTTACGTTGTAGGTCAGCCAAACGTATAATAAGGGCTCCAGCTTGATTTTCTGCAGCTTTAGCTGAGGGACATCAGCTTTGTCTTGCTGAATGGGATTAGCTTCCTCAATGGGATTAGTTTCCTCAGGCAAGGGTGGGGAGGGTGGGTCTGCTTGTCAATTCTATCATTAAACTCATTGTTTATCTTTATCACTTTATCCAGAGATGCTAGAAGTAAATGGCCAGCATCATTATTTTTCTTATTTTTCCACAAATTGTCAAATGCTTTATGTCACTAAATTTCTTGCTCTTCACAAGAGGTGAGTTAGGAGATTCAAATGGGTCTATCTCAGTAATTGTTTCAAATAGTCTACACCACACGTTTTCAGTAGTCTCCATGCTATCTGAAGACTCTGAGTTGGAGAGCCTACTCCAAATACCAACAAGCTCGTTAAAGAAATTCATCCTTTCAATTCTGTTTCTCTAGAACCACCCTACTTCTGGTACCACAATCTGCATTAGTCAGGGTTCTCTAAAGAAACAGAACCAGTAGAATACTTTCTCCTCCATCATATTCGTCCATCAGATCCTATGTTGAACTCTTGATCCATTTGCAATTAAGTTTTGTGCAGGGTGAGAGATACGATCTAGGTTCATTCTCCTACATTCAGTCATTGTATTATTCAGGGTTCTCCAAAGAATCAGAACCAGTAGAATGAATATATATGTACAGAGATTATCAGCTTAGCTCACAGGATAGAGTCCGAGTAGTCCAACAATGGCTGCACCACACTGGAGAGGCTGAGAATCCGTAGTCACTCAGTCCACAAGCCTGGATGTCTCAGTAGTCCCAATCTGGTGCCGAATGTCTGACAAATTCTAAAAGATCAGCTAGTCTTCAGTCTAAAGCAGCAAGATGAACTCACCAGTGAGAGAGAAGGCAAACAACAAAAAGCCTGGCATTCTCCTCTGCCTTGGTCTCTTATACCAGCTGCCATCAGAAGGTAATGCCTACATTTAGGGTATGTCTTCCAGCTTTAGATGATCCAATTAAGAAGATCTCTTTCATTTCAGTTAATCCCAGATCCAATCAAGTTGACACCCAGGATTAGCCATCACATCTTCACTTAAGAAATCAATTTGTTGTAACACATTAATTGCCTGGTGAAGATGCTGATTGATAAGGGACTGAGTGTGAAAGGTAGAGGATGTTTTGGACACAGCCTCATTGAGTGTCTCCACAGTAGTGGAGGATTGGGTGATAGTCACTGCAGCGGTTGCGACCAAACCTAATGCAAAGGTGATGGCAGAGATGATAGTGGCAGTGACCCTGAAATCCTGTTTTAAGCAGAGGGGTTGTGACAAGGCTGTCTGCTCTATAAGAGTAACCACATGGTAGTGGTTTGCGTTCGTGACTGGAACCCAAAGGGCTGTGGGTTTACACATAAAGAGAACAATGTGAGCGGGATGGTTCCAGCAGGCTGCCAGTACACAGGTGGTGTTGTTATTGGAGCAGTTGAATTGTCCCTGAGGGTCAAAAGTAACACTCGCTAGCAATAAGGCTAATGGGGGCCACACGCAAATGGGGGTGGAGGTCAGGATGTGTGATCAATGGATGTAAGGATTTTGTTCTTGGCACAAAGAGAGGGATTGTTGTTAGTGTAAGTGCCATTTGAAAGCTGAAGGTCCTGCTGTGCCAGTGACGGCCTCATGTCCATGCAGGCATCCGGACCCCAGAGGTCCCAGTTACTGAGTACTGATTCACGGTTGGTATGGGAGATCTTAAGGCTGCAGCAATAGGTGGAGGCCAGCTGTCTCCAAGATCCTAGGGGGTGATGAGAGGGGGAGCGGCTGAAGCAGCAGAAGGAAGGGATGACATGGTTGGGCTTAGGGTAGCATCTCTGCCATGGTATAGGGAGCATGAGGAAAAAGGGGGCAAGGGAGCATGTGCATGGGCAGTTGGGGAGAGGTGGGCATAGAATGGTAGGGTAAAATGGGGGTGGAGGGGTGGCGGTCCTCTCTGCCTCGCCTGTTATGATTGTTCCCAGTGTAGTGAGGACCGAGGCTACATTGGTGTTGTTGAAGGTAAGGGAAAGGACCTTGAGTTTAAGCATGTAACCTGAGGAGGCACTGCCGGTATAATCTTGGACAGTCAGGTTGAACAGCCCAATGCATGATGATGTGTTGTTGGTAGTGAAGTACAGACAGTTATTTAGATGTCAGGAGCCATTGAGTGATTCCCAGGAAGTAACTAGGTCCATGGCTGGGAGGCCAATCATAGAATTAGTTGAATAGAGTGTGGGGTAGGCTGGGTTATGAAGTGATGAGGGCAAGAGTATAGGTAGGGAGGGGACCAAGGCCCAGAGATCATGGGCCATGGTAGGGGCGGGGAAGAGCAAACCAGTTATCCAGAGAACGGTGAGGCCTCTGGGTCCTGGGGATCCTGCTGATCTCACATCTCTCACTGGAACACATACTGCCTTTGCTTCTGTCTGAGGAAACACACAAGCATAGCCTTGCCCTCTTGTTAACAAGGGGCAGACAGTTGCCACTGACATGTTATGGGGTCCTTCCATGTCACTAGTGGCAGGGGTGTAGGCCTAGGTATGATAGTCCAGTGTTTGTAGGCCGGGCTCAACCCATTTTCATTGAAGCATAGGAAATTAATGTTAAATAGAGCTTTAATTAGAGCCAGGTACGGGTCCTTTTTAGACTCAGGGGTAGCAAATTTTTGTAATGTTTCTTTGAGAGTCCTGTTGGACTGCTCCACAATGGCCTGTCCCTGAGGATTATAAGGGATGCCAATGGAGTGGCTGATTTTCCATGTTGACAGGAATGATTGAAATTGTAGAGAGGTGTAAGCTGGCCCATTATCAGATTTTAGGGTCCACGGCACTCCCATTATCAACATTGCTGATTTGACTGCCTTAATGGAGTGTGAGGCCTTTTCACCAGTTTGAGCAATGGCAAAAAGAAAGGAGTAGGTGTCAACGATGACATGGACATACTTAAGATTACCAAAGGAGTTATAATGGGTGACGTCCATTTGCCAGAGGGCATTGGGTAGGAGACCATGCAGGTTAACTCCATATCTATTGAGGGGGCCTAAAGGAGCAAGGGGTGCACATGTAACACATGATCTGTTTAGATATTTGCATTGAGAGATGGGTAGGTTGGGTAGAAGGTGGTGCAGACTGAGAGGAGAAAGGTGAAATTGTTGGTGTAAGGCTCTGAGTTGTTCTAGTAGGGGGAATCTACAGACATGATAAGTTTATCTACTTTGTCATTTCCCTTCGCCAAAATCCCTGGAAGCTTGATGTGGGGTCTTATGTGGTAGATGTGCCAGAGCCATTGTCTGTTATCTAAGATAATCTGGAGAGCTCTCATGGTTTTAGTGATGGGATCCTTGTGGCCTTTAACCTGAGCAATGGGAAGACATCTGAGGGCCTGAACTGCATACTGGCTGTCAGAGAATATATTGAGCGCCTCAGTCTGGCAGACTTGGAAGATTTTTTTAACAAGGCCAGGAGCTCCCCCAACTGGATAGAGCTGGGATTGGCTTGTACATAACAGGTGTCATCCTTTCCCGTGCACTGAATGACAATGCCATAACGGGACTTATTGGCATCCAAGAATGCTAGTGTGGCTAAAGGTAGGGGGGTTTTGAAGGGGGAAGCTTGTGACTGAGTGGTGATTTCTAAACAGGCCAGCTGGGCAGTCGCTTATCTGGGGGTGTGTGGTTATCCAGCTCCCCCGTAAACCCAGACATCATTAGTTGGAAAGCCAGAGAGTCTGCCCATAATGTTTGGGAATGCTTAAGAGGAAAGGACAGTATAATTTTGTCAGGTTCCTTTCCGAATATGTGCCTGGCTGTTTGTCAGGCCTTAGTTGCTAACTTGAGGGCAATATCATACTTAGAGCTAAGCCTAGTTAGGTCCGAGGTAGCCAGGTGGATACAAGCCAGGGGGTCTTGCTGCCACAGTGCCCCCCAGACACCATTTTTAGTCCAGTGGATCAAGGCCAGTAATGGTTTTGCTGGGTCATAACTTTGGAGTGACACAGACCAGAGTATATGATCTATCTTATTAAGAAGATCCTTAGCTGATTGGGTGAGAGGAAAGTTGAAGTTGTTGAATTATGGCCTTCCAGCAGGGAGAACAAGGCCCAGAATTCCAAGTCCGGGACCGGTATAAATTGTTTGAGCCAGTTTATAGTCCCACAGAGTTCTTGGAGCTCAGTCAAGGTATATAGATTTTTGCAAGATGAAAGGGTTAAGCGCTTTAATTACTGTATCTATACAGTAGCCAAAGAATGTGAAAGGTTGGATGTATTGTAACTTGTCTCATATAATGTGGAAACCTAGACATTCTAGATCAGCAAGCAGACTGGAACTTTGAAGCTGTTAGAAGAAAAGTTTGACAATAACCAACAAGATATAGGTATAGGAAAGGATTTTCGAAACCTGACATCAATTTCTTAGGAAACAAGGTCAAGAATCAATAAATGGGACCTCATTAAACTAAAAAACTTCTGTATATCAAAAGAAGAAACCAAGGAAGTGAAGAGAAAACCCACCGAATGGGTATTGCAGCCTTTAAAGTACTGTGAGATTTGTTTGCTACCAGTATGTCGTCCATATAGTGGATGACAATTAGGTCCTTGGAGATGTTGGTTAAGGCCTTATTAACATATAATTGACAGATTGTGGGGCTATTTTTCATACCCTATTGTAGTACCTTCCATTGGTATCTTTTGGATGTTCTTTGAAAGTTGGGCTCTCATACTGTGAAGGCAAAATGAGGTGTATCTTGTTCCACTAGGGGTATTTGGAAGAAACCTGGATATCAAGTACTATTATATGATGGGATGGGGGGATAGCTGTAGGCTGTGGTAAGTCTACTTGTAGTGAGCCAATCTTTTCCATCTGGATATTGACTTCTCCAAGATCTTGGAGAAGTCTGTATTTCTCCTATTCCTTTTTAATAACAAATATTGGGTTATTATGTGTACTGAGAGACGGCTTGACGTGGCCAAGCTTCAATTGTTCAGCTATAAATTTTTGAGGGCTGATAATTTAGGTTCTGTCATAGGCCACTGGTCCACCCAAATGGCATCATTAGAGAGCCAGGTAATGGGGATCGGTTTGGGTGCCAAGATTGGAGTTGATCCTGGGTGGGCAGTGGCCATTAGGATTGGGGGTGTTGGGCAAGGTGTTGTCCTTTGCCTGATAGTTCCAAGTTATCATGGAACATGATATCATCATAAAAGGTGAAGTCATCTGTGGTAAAGACTGCACCCATGTCCTCTAGGACGTCTCGGTCCCATAAGTTATGAGGAACGTCTGCTACTACGGGGGTAACTGTGTCCTGATTCCCATCCAAGTCCTTCCAATATACTGGACATGTGACCAGCTTGGTACCTTGTGTGCTGCCAACTCCTTTTATTGGTGGGCCTGACTGGTATTTTCAATGAGGGAATTTAAGGGATTTAGTTTTTGATATAATCGTGACATCAGCCCCTGTGTCTACTAGGTTGTTTATGGCAATTTCATCTAGGAACAGGGTCATTAGTGGGGAGTGGTTGAGGATTGGGAGAGTCCATAATATCTGTCTCTTGTGGGCAGGGCTGAGGGGTGCCCCAGGCGGAGATTAAAGGAGCCGAGTCCAATTGAGGCTGTGACCTAGGGTCTTTAGCCCAATGGAACCCGTTTTTGCACTCGGGGCAGTGAGTCTTGGGGTGGGCTGTACCTCTTGGGCAGTGGCTATGAGAGTGGAAAAGCCCCCCACAGTTCCAGCAGCATTCCCATCTGCCAATGTGGACAGGTTTTCATTGCAACAAAAGAGTCTCCAAGGAAGTGGTCAAAGCCTCAATAGGGCCCACCCTGTGGTCTAAGTCCTGGTAGCGAGTACCCATTTGTGAATGTTATCATTGTGGACAGGTGCAATAGCATTATGAGTAGGGGTGTTTAGGTACTCCCAAGTTAACTGTTTGATAAGCACCTCTCTGGTGGGTCCAGACTCCACCCTCCGCTCTACTGCCTCAGTGACATGGGTAATGAAGTCCATGAAGGACTCCCCAGACTGCTGAATCAAATTACAGAAAAAGACTTGTGGGTCAGGGAGAGAGCAACATTTAAGGGCCTTAAAGGCCAAGTCAGAAACTTGTTGAAAATAGGCATGGAGGCCAATAGTAGCCTGGGAGATGGGGTCAGTATATTGTCTGCATGCCGGTTGAGCATGTCCAACATAATGTTGAGGACATATTGGAGATTTAGGCATGCCTGGTTTTCAGTCTGATCATCATAGGCTGCTCACCAGTTTAGAAAGACTGAGGGTTCTAAGACTGCCTTTAGTAAATCATACTAATCATAGTGGGTTTGTAAATGTAAGGACCATTGGTGAAGAACTTGTTCAAAATATGGGGAGACTGGGCCCGATTGCTCAGCTGCCTTGCAGATAAGAGCAAGGTCAGCGAGTGGGGTGGTCAGCCATAGATGCTGCGCTGCATCGGGGCCGAAGTTAAATGGAAATGCGGACAAAGGTGGGTGAAGGTTTAAGGAGGGCAGTCTAGGAGGGAGGGGCATGTTAGCATGGGCAGAGGTGGGCTGGTTATTAGTAGGGGGAGAGAGTAACTCCTTCCAGGGGTAACAGGGAGGGGGAATTTCTGGGCATGGTAGCTGTAGGAGAGTATCCTGAGATATAGGCAAAGGAGATGCTTCCTTATTGGAAGTGGGCACAGAGGCAGTGTCTACCTCTGGGTCTGGGAGGTCTGGGGTAGAGGTAATAGCCAGATCTACTCTAGATTGCTCCTGGCAGTGTTTATTGCGGGCTGAGATGACTTCCTCAGGAGAGGAGGATTTAAGGCTAGCAATGATGGCTAGGAGGATCTGTACAAACGCTGTGGGGAAGTGATTCCTGACCTCACCTCCCTTTTTTGGGCCAGGAAGAGGACCCGCATCCATGTGTTAGTGTCCCACATGTTTTCAGGGGAGACCCATGGAGCTAAATTAGTGGCTTCATCTCAAAAGTGTTTGATATCTTTTGGTTTTACTTTCAACCCTCTAGTTTTAAGGAGCACTTTGAGTGCTGCTGTTTGTGGTTCCCTGCACCCTGGTGGTAAATTGCCCATTGTGGGAGGGTCTCACGAAGGGGAATTCATCACAAAAGTAGAAGATGAGGATGACTACCAAGAGGGCACAAAGGAAGCAAAGAAGCACTGTGAGCCACTCAGATGTAAACGGCCCGACATGTAAAGGCGTATCGGATCCAAATGTCTTATGCTCAGTGAGAGACTTCTGGAGGCTGTGACACCTCCAGCCATATGCTCACATGGTGTCTCCAGGACAGGCAACAGGGTGCTCCAAAGCCTGGGCTCTGAGTTTGGGGTGGATCAGCCCTTATGTCAACTCACTGGGATGAGCCGAGAGAGGGGAGGTGCCGACATGGGCTTTGGGACCACGTGGAGGAATGTGCCTCTCTGATCTAACAAACTAGTCCAACAATAAAGACAACAGACAGGGTGGAGGGGACAGAGGAGGGTGCTACTCACTCACCCTTGAGCAGCCGAAGAAACAGACAAATCCAGGGCCTACTTACAGAACGAACCAAGGTTCTGGGTGTCTCCAACACCATGGGAAGGGGGGTCCCTGTTCGGGTACCAGGTGTTGCGGGTTTTCTTCAGGCCAACTGTGAAGAACCTGATGTGGGTCGGGTCCCCTGCCAATTGGGGGGGTCAAGAGGCATGGAGTCAACACAGACACCGGGAGTGGTGTAGAAGCAAGCACTAGGCAAGGAGCTGCAGGCTTGTTTAATGCAGGAGGGGGCAGGTCTCATATTTCCCTTTTCTCCACCCCCACGCCCCTTTAGTCAGCTTATCGTTTTCTGATTAGTCCTTTCCACGCCGTCTGTCAGCAGTCACTGGGCTTGTGAGCAGGGTATGGAGGCACAGGCTGCTTGAGGCAGGCTCCTTTTCGTGGGCTGTTTGTGGACCAAGAAGTGACGTGAATTCTTGATGAATCCCAGGGCTCTGGGTCCCCACCATCTTTGGGGGCCTCCTGCTTACACCTAGGGTGGTTTTAACTTGCATTTCCCTAATTTCTAACAATGTTGAAAACTTTTTGAAATGTTTCTTAATCATCTTTATTTCTTCCTTTGAGAACTCTCTGTTTAGATCTTTAGCCCATCTTTTAATTGGGTCATTTGATTTCTCGATTCTTTGTTTTTGAGTTATTTATATATTCTGGATGTTAAATCCCTTTCAGATGTGTCACTGCTGAAGACTTTTTCCCACTATTTGGGTTTCATTTTATTTATTTATTTTTTGATTTTTTCTTTTGCTATACAGAAGCTTTTTAGTTTAATGAGATCCTGCTTGTTGAATGCAGACCTCAATTTCTGAGCAACTGTTCTCAGATTTAGAAAATCCTTTCCTACACCTATATATTGTAAGTTACTGCCAATATTTTCTTCTTATAGTTTCAGGGTTTCCAGTTTCACATTGAGATCTTTGATTCATTTGGAGCTGACTTTTGTACAAAGTGAAAGATGAAGATCTAGTTTCATTCTTCTACAGGTGGAGATCTAGTTTTGCCAGCACCACATGTTGAAGATGCTCTTTCCTCCATTGTGTTCTTAGCACCTTTGTCAAATATCAGGTGGCTGAAATTGCGTGCACTTAGGTTTAAATCTTTATTGACATTCCATTGATCAATGGGTCTATTTTTGTGCCAGCACCATGCTGTTTTTATGACTATAGCTCTGTAGTTTACTTTGAGATCTGGGATAGTAATCCCGCCAGTGTTGCATTTTGTGGTCAGGGTTGCTTTGGCTCTTTGGGGTCTTTTGTGCATCCGTATGAATTTAAGGATGTTTTTTCTAATTCTGTGAAGTATGTCATGATGATTTTTGATTGGGATTGCATTGAATCTATATTTTGCTTTTGGTAGGATGGTTGTTTTCACAATATTAATTCTTCCAATCCATGAGCATGGGAGGTTCTTCTATCTCCTGCTGTCTTCCTCAGTTTCTTTCTTTAGTGATTTAAAATTTTCATTGTAGAGATTTTGGTGTCTTCAGTTAGATTTATTCCAAGATATTTTATTATTTTTTTTTACAACAATTGTGAATGGGAGCATTTCCCCATATTCTTTCTCCAGTTGCTTATTGTTGGTATATAGAAAGGGTGTTGATTTTTGTATATGGATTTTATGCTAGTTTTACTGAAAGTATTGATCTGTTTGAGGAGTTTTCTGGTGGAACTTTTGGGATCTCTTAGGTATAGTATCATGTCATTTGCAAAAAGTGATAGTTTGACCTCTTCTTTGCCAATTAATACTCTTTTAATTTCCTTCTCCTGCCTTATTGCTTTAGGCAGAATTTTCACCACTATGTTGAAAACGAATGGAGATAGTGGACATCCTTGTCTTGTTCCTGATTTTTTGGGAATGCTTCCAGTTTTCCTCCATTTAGAATGTCGGCTGTGAGTTTGTTGTATATAGCTTTAATTATGTTGATGTATGCTCCCTCCAGCTCAATTCCCTCTAGGACTTTTAACATAAATGCATGCTGAATTTTGTCAAACGCCTTTTCTGCAGCTATTGAGATGACAAGGTGGTTTTTGTCCTTGGGTCCATTTATACAATTAATGATGTTTTTTGACTAGACATTGAACCATCCCTGTATCTCTGGGATAAAGCCTACTTGATCCTGGTGAATGATCTTTTTGATGTGTGTCTGTACGCAGTTTGCAAGTATTCTGTTTAGAATTTTTGCATCTATGTTTATTAAGCAAATCGGTCTATAGTTTTCTTTTTTGGTTGTGTCTTTACCCAATTTGGGTATTAGAGTGATGCTGGCTTCATAGAAGGAATTTGGTAGTTCTCCCTCTGTTTCTATCATTTTGAATAATTTAAGTAGTATTGCTTGGAGGTCTTCTTTAAATGTGTGGTAGAATTCTGCTGTAAATCTGTCTGGGCCTTGGCTTTTTTAAGTTGGGAGGTTTTGTATTACTGTTTCAATTGCTTTATATGTTATGGGTATGTTTAAACTGTTGATCTCTTCATGGTTTAACTTTGGTTGTTCCCATGATTTTAGATATTCATCCATTTCTTTTAGAATTTCAAATTTAGTAGCGTATCGATTTTAAAAATATTCCCTTATAATGATCTGGATTTTGGGGGTGTCTGTTGTGATGTTTCTCCTTTCAGCTCTGATTTTGTTGATTTGGATTTGCTCTTTCTTTTGGTTAATTGGGCTAAGGGTATGTCTATCTTGTTTAGCTTTTCAAAGAATTAGCTCTTAGAAACATTAATTCTTTATGTTGTTTTCTCTTTTTCTATTTCATTAATTTTTGCTCTGATTTTTGTTATTTCTTCTCTTCTGCTGGGTTTGGGTTTCATTTGTTCTTGCCTTTCCACTGTTTTGAGTTGCAATGTTAGGTCATTTATTTGGGCTCTTCCGATTTTTTAATGTACACACTTGGAGCTATAAACTTCCCTGTTAGGACTGCTTTAAAAGCGTCCCAGAGGTTTTGTTGTGTTGTATTTCCTTTTCATTGCATTCCAGGTATTGTTTTATTTATTTCTTAATTTCTCCTTTGACCCACTCATTTTTAGTAGTGTGTTGTTCAATCACCATGAGTTCATGTAGTGACTAGGGCTTTGTCCACTATTGATTTTGAGCTTTATTGCATTGTGGTCAGATAGAATTGCATTTGTTGAGGTTTGTTTTGTGGCCCAGTATATGGTCAGTTTTTGAAGATGCCATGGGGAGCTGAGTAGAAAGTGTATTCTTCGGTGCTTGAGTAGAATATTCAATAGACGTCTGTTAGGTCCATTTGATGTATGGCATCATTTAATTCAGATGTCTTTCTGTTTTATCTTTGTCCGGTAGACCAGTCTAATGGAAACATTGGGGTATTGAAGTAGACTACTATTTACGAGTTGGGATTAATCTTTGTCTTAGAATCCTGTAGTGTTGTTTTTATGAATTTGGGTGCACCAGAATTTGATGCATATAAATTAATTGTAATATATTCTTGGATAACTGTTCCTTTGATCAGAGTGAAGTGACCCTCCTTATCTCTTCTGATTAGTTTAACTTTGAAGTCTATTTTGTCAGATATTAGAATTGCAACCCCTGCTTGTTTCTTAGTGCCAATTGCTTAGTGTGCTGGATAGCTTTAGTGCCAACTTGACACACCTAGGTTGAGGGAGCCTCAATTGGGGAATTGCCTTCACGGGGCTGGCCTATGGCCATGTCCATGGGGCACCTTTTTGATTGTTGAGTGATGTGGGAGGGCCCAGCCCACTGTGGGTGGTACCACTCCTGGACAGGTGGGCTTGTGTTGCATAAGAAAGCAGGCTGAGGAGGGGTCAGGGGTGCAAGCCAGTAGGCAATGTTCCTCCATGACCTGTGCTCCAGCTCCTGCCTCCAGGTTCCTGCTCTGAGTTCGTACCTTGGGCTCCCTGATGAATTGTGACCCAGAAGATGTAAGATAAATAAACCTTTTCCTCCTCAAATTGGTTTACTGGTCAGAGTGTTTTGTCATAGCAATGAAGAAACAATGTAGGACACTTGGAATATTTTTTCCATCCTTTCACCTTAAGATAGTACCTGTTTGAAGGTGAGATGGGTTTTTTGCAGACAGCAAAGAGATGGAATTTTTTTTCTTAATTCATTCACTGTGTCTTTTGACTGGGGAGTTCAGTCCATTGATATTTAAGGTTATTATTGAAAGAGGTATATTGGTTGCCATCATTTTGATTGTTGTTTGTATTATCTATCTAATTTTGTGTTTCCTAGATTATACTTTTATGTATTATCTTTTGCTGTGCCAGAGTATATTTGTTTCTCTCTCTGCTCTCTGTATTGCTTCAAGTATTCTTTGAAGGGCTGGTTTTGTGGACATGTATTCTTTCAGGCTGTTCATGTCATGGAAGATCTTTCTTTCCCCCTCAACTATAATTGACATTTTTGCTTTGTAAAGTATTCTGGGCTGGCATGTATTGTCATGTAGAACTAGAAATACCTTGTCCAGGCTCCTCTGGCTTTCATAATATGCATTGATAAGTCAGCTGTAATTCTGATAGGCTTTCCTTTGCATGTGACTTGATTTTTTTTCTTCTTCTTTTAGTATTCTCTCTTTGTTCTGTACATTTAGTGTTTTTACTATGATATGTCATGGGGAGTTTATTTTCTGATCCTGTCTATTCAGTCTTCTATGTGCTTCCTGTATTTGTATGGGGATATCTTTCCTTAATTTCAGAAATTCTCTTCTACAATCCTGTTTAAGATCTGGTCAACACCATTAATCTGAAATTCTTCTTCCTCTATTAATATGATCCACAGATTTGGTCTTTTCATAGTGTCCCACATCTCTTACATATTCCATTGCTGTGTTTTTAAAAAATTTTCCTTAATCTTTGCATGAGTGGTCCAGTTCTTCAACTTTATCCCTCAGTGTTGATATTCTGTTTGCCATTTCATTCATTCTAGCTGTGAGGCTTTCCCCTGTTGTTTCAAGTTGGTTTATTGAGTTTTGCACTTATTTCTTCATTTCTGCCTGAGTTTTTTTCAATGTTTCTATCTCTTTTGTGAATTCATTCAGAAGTTTATCCTTACCTTCTTTTAGCTCTTTGATTTGTTTCTTCATGTGTTCTTTAAATTCATTGAATTCCTTGATCATGTTTATGATTTTTCTTTTAAATTCAGTGACCTGGGTTATCGCTAGGGGCTTCTCCTTGTAGAACTCTTTTACAGGACTGGTGGAGTTTGGTGGGGAGATAGTGTTTTGGCTTTCCATTTTATTATTCTTTCATTGTAATTTTGGCATGTGAATTTCTTTTGTTGCTTATGATTCTGATATGAGAATTAAGTTGAAGTATGCTTCTGTTTGTATTATCAGTGTGCCTAGATCCTTTCTTTATTCATTATGTAAAGCTGGTTGGTACAGGATTCAGGTTCTCTCAGGTTTAATTTGGAGGGAACTAATGGCTTCAGATCAGCTATTCAGGAGTACCCACAGAAGCCCAGCTCATATTCCAATCAGGTACACTCAGGGTTCCTTCAACATGTGGAGGCAGGATCCTGGCACTGTCATGCAGTCCCCTGTGTTCTCAGATCCTATGCTACAGGGAGGCCAGCTGCTACACCACTACACCAATGTAGAAAACCACTCTCTTAAGCTGTCTGTTATAATATCAGCCTTAGCCTACCAAAGCCAGATCTGCCCTGGGGCCTTTGGAGGGGCCTCACAAAATCTCAGGTAGGGGCACGGGTATGGCACAATTAGGGGAAGCTCACCAGCAAGTGGAGGCATGACCCAGGGGCTCTCAGGCAGTCCCCTGCAGTTCTCAGGCCCTCTGCCAGAGGGAGGCCAGAACTCCACATTCTCTGGCAGTCTGCTGAGATCAGAGCCTCTACACCAATGGAGGTTGGAACAGACCCTCCTAGGTTGTCTGCTAGGATCTATTCCCTATTTCATTTTGAAATATAGTGGTCTCTAATTTTAGTGAGAAATCTCTAGAGATTTCTTAATACAGAACTGATTTTATGTTGATTTTGTGTTATAATTTATGTTTTTCCTGGTTTATTATTGTTTGGTTACTATTTAAAAAATTTATAAAACATTATTTTTTTTTAAAGATTGGAAAGTAAAACTGCAAATTTGATGCAGGCATTGTAGGTTAAATTTAGGTAGTAATAACTCTGGGTAAATCTTAAAAAAAAAAATCACCTTGGGCTGGAGAGATGACTCAGTGGTTAAGAACACTGACTGTTCTTGGAGAAGTCCCAGGTTCATATCCCAGCACCCATATGGCAGCCAACAACTGTCTGTAACTCCAGTTCCAGAGGATCCAAATGCCTATTCTGTCCTCTGTGGATATTGCACAACACATGTGCACTTACCTACATGTAAGAAATATACATGTACACACAAAATATAAACATAATAAAATATTTTTAAAAATCACCTTATCATTAACAGTAACACATAGGTAAATGCTGTGTTGTTGACTATATATTATTATTATTATTATTATTATTGACTCCCTCCCCTTCCCCCAAAACACAAATAAAACAATATATATATATTGTTTTGTTGTAAAAGTGGTAAAAAGTATAGGAAACAGGTAGTCATGTCTTAGTTTTATTGTATTTATGCTCTATATGTGATCTGCTTTAAATACTTCACTGAAATGTCATGGCATAAACCTACGAATATCTTCAAATATAATTTTATAAATATTTTAATTATTATTTTTATTTCATGTATATGGGTGTATTGCCTGCATGTACAAAAGTGAATCTGTGTTGTGAAATGCCTTCGGAGGTCAGAAAAAGGCGTTATACATTGTTGTTAGCCACCATGTGGGTGCTGGAAATTGAACCTGTGCCTCTGCAAGAGTAGTCAGTGCTCTTAATCACAGAGCCATCTCTTCAGTCCCCTAAATCGCATTATTTTGAGGAAAAGAAATTTCAGTAATGGTCACAGAATCATTCCTATATTTCCCCTGATATATGTGAGATCCTAAGTTTGACTTCCCCAGCATTGTAAAAATAAACCGTAGGTTTGTTAAAAAATGTAAAGAAAAAGCAAAACAAAATTATGAATTTGCAGGTAAATGGCTGGAACTGGAAACAATCTTCATGAGTGATGTAACCAAGACCCAGAAAGACGAATGTTGCACGTTCTCCCTCATAAGTGGATGCTGCCTTTGAATATTTAGATATATGTGTTTCAGTTAGAAAATCCATAGAGGTCAGGAAGCTAGTACATGGCCATGCTGGAGGGGGCTTCATGGAAGGGTGATAGAATGCATTGATATCAAGGGGGGAAGAAGAATAGTGGAGTAGGAAGGGCTAAAGGCTGTGGGGAATGGGATAACTAACATCAAAGGCTTTTAGAAAAAAATCACTTTAATCCACCAGTATAGAAACTTCTTAAAATATATACATATGCATTATATATATAAAGAGATTAAAATGAGTCCCCCTATAATAGGGAAACATTGCCCTTACTAGAGTCCATAGACTAGTAAAGACTCTTTCTTTTGAAGCTGTTAACCATGAATTCCATAGGGCCTATAACAATACTGGGTATTACCCCTGTTCTTGCTTATCATCCAGAACTTAACAGTAAATCCTCTTGCTGAAGACACTGTATACATGAGTTGTTGAACAAGCAAGTATATTAAACTAATACTGATTTGACACCTTCATCTCTGTTGGGTAACATTCATGTGCTGGAAGGCCCTAGCATACAAAGAGAAGAGAAAAGTAATTATCAACCTTGTCAGTTGTGAATTCTGTGAACTACTACAACAACCAGCACATATAAAATAGAGCACATGAAATTGGCGGGGAAGGGGGAGTATAGGAAGGGAGATTCAGAGAGTGGGGGGGTATAAATATGAACAAAATACATGTATCACTTTGAAAAAGTTAAAATTTTCAATATAAATTCAATTAAAAAAGAGAAAGAAGCCAAAGGAAAATGAAAAGTGATTTAACTCTCATTATCATCTTGGTGCCCACAGTGCTGATAATGGCAGGAGAAGCATTACTCTTACATTAACATAATTTTCTGTTTGATATCACCATTATGGTTATAATAACTTTATAAATGACAGCTGTCCACTGTCACACCTGTACCGTTTCCTCAAGAGCAGAAAATATAATGCTACTGGGATTCTAGAAAGTTTTATTTGCATGTCTACAATCATTGCTGATAGAGAAAGCTTTAGGTGGTTGAATGACTGTGATTAGCAATTTCTAGAAATTATTCAAATATGTATTAAAGCATAGCAGATGAATAATTAATTTCAACTTAATTTGATTTAATCTAGTATTAATGTCATAACCTCAAGTGTCAACAAAATCACTAGTATAATGATATTCAACTATAAAAGTAACATTTTGAAACCCAAGCAGAATGCCTGCTAACAGAACATTTTGGCTTTAGCAGTTTTATATTTTGTACTTGTGATGGATAATCCTGGTTGTCAACTTGACTGGATCTTGAATTAACTGAAATGAGAAGATTTTCTTGATAGGATTTCTAAACTGGAAGGCCCACTCTAAATATGGGCATTGCCTTCTAGGCAGATGGTATAAAAAGCCATGACGTAAGGGACCATTTGCTTTTAGCCTGATTTCCTTCTCTTTCATTAGCAGATTCATCATGTTGCTATGTCATTCCTCTGCTGATAGTAGAACCAACTTCTTTGGATTCCAATGAAGGCTAAAGACTAGCAGACTTCCAGGAATCCTTCAGGCCTTCAGCTCTAGATTAGGACTGCTGAGACAAACAGCCTCATGGACTGACCTACTACTGGATTCTCAGCCTCCTCCATGTGGCGCAGTCAGCTTTGGAGTATTTATATCTGTCCTGTCGCTAATCTGATAAATCCTCATACATACATATATTTATATTTATTGAATATATGTTCATTATATATACATATATATATTCATTTTATCAGTTCTATTTCTTTAGAGAGCCATAATAGAATACCATTGTGAAGTATTTTGAAGTACATTAAA